>NW_021822478.1:0-25674 GCF_901001165.1 Salmo trutta
ATCGCGTGACCGCAACTGACCTCACTACTCCTGGCGCTTTTGATCACTTGGCATAAATAAAAATATGAGCACGTCGTGTTTATGACTCCGTTCACTCCAATTGCGCCGTAATCCGTCTATTTATTTATTGGGAACAAGTTCGATATTTGCATCTTTTCTAATGTGAAAATAAGATTTTGATCACTCGGCTAAGCATGCCTCTCCTTAATGTCAATATGCCTTGTCCATTGCTGTTCTGGTTAGTGTTTATTGGCTTATTTCACTGTAGAGCCTCTAGCCCTGCTCATTATACCTTATCCAACCTCTCAGTTCCACCACCCACACATGCGATGACATCTTCTAGTTTCAATGATGTTTCTAGAGACAATATCTCTCTCATCATCACTCAATGCCTAGGTTTACCTCCACTGTATTCACATCCTACCAAGACAAAGGTCTGTACATTATACCTTGAAGCTATTTATCGCCCCCAGAAACCTGCTCCTTTTACTCTCTATTCCGGACGTCCTAGACGACCAATTCTCATGGCTTTTAGCCGTACCCTTATCCTACTCCTCCTCTGTTCCTCTGGTGATGTAGAGGTGAATCCAGGCCCTGCAGTGCCTAGCTCCACTCCTATTCCCAGGCGTTCTCTTTTGATGACTTCTGTAACCGTAATAGCCTTGGTTTCATGCATGTTCATATTAGAAGCCTCCTCCCTAAGTTTGTTTTATTCAGTGCTTTAGCACACTCTGCCAACCCGGATGTCCTAGCCGTGTCTGAATCCTGGCTTAGGAAGACCACCAAAAACTCTGAAATCTCCATCCCTAACTACCTCATTTTCAGACAAGATAGAACGGTCAAAGGGGCGGGTTGTTGCAATCTACTACAGAGATAGCCTGCAGAGTTCTGTCCTACTATCCAGGTCTGTACCCAAACAATTTGAAC
Source organism: Salmo trutta (assembly GCF_901001165.1). Lineage (NCBI taxonomy): Eukaryota > Metazoa > Chordata > Actinopteri > Salmoniformes > Salmonidae > Salmo > Salmo trutta. The sequence goes on from NW_021822478.1 coordinate 928, forward strand.
TTCTTCTTTTAAAAATCCACCTCTCTAAAAACAAGTCTCTCACTGTTGCCGCCTGCTATAGACCACCCTCTGCCCCCAGCTGTGCTCTGGACACCATATGTGAACTGATTGCCCCCCATCTATCTTCAGAGCTCGTGCTGCTAGGTGACCTAAACTGGGACATGCTTAACACCCCAGCCATCCTACAATCTAAGCTTGATGCCCTCAATCTCACACAAATGATCAATGAACCTACCAGGTACCCCCCAAAGCCGTAAACACGGGCACCCTCATAGATATCATCCTAACCAACTTGCCCCCTAAAATACCTCTGCTGTTTTCAACCAAGATGTCAGCAATCACTGCCTCATTGCCTGCATCCGTAATGGATCAGCGGTCAAACGACCTCCACTCATCACTGTCAAACGTTCCCTGAAACACTTCAGCGAGCAGGCCTTTCTAATCGACCTGGCCCGGGTATCCTGGAAGGATATTGACCCATCCCTTCAGTAGAGGATGCCTGGTTATTTTTTTTAAATGCCTTCCTCACCATCTTAAATAAGCATGCCCCATTCAAGAAATGTAGAACCAGGAACAGATATAGCCCTTGGTTCTCTCCAGACCTGACTGCCCTTAACCAACACAAAAACATCCTGTGGCGTTCTGCATTAGCATCGAACAGCCCCCGTGATATGCAACTTTCAGGGAAGTTAAAACCATATACAAGGCAGTTAGGAAAGCCAAGGCCAGCTTTTTAAAGCAGAAATTTGCTTCCTGCAACACAAACTCAAAAAAGTTCTGGGACACTGTAAAATTCATGGAGAATAAGAGCACCTCCTCCCAAATGCCCACTGCACTGAGGATAGGAAACTCTATCACCACCGATAAATCCACTATAATTGAACATTTCAATAAGCATTTTTCTACGGCTGGCCATGATTTCCACCTGGCTACCCCTACCGCGGTCAACAGCACTGCACCCCCCGCAGCAACTCGCCCAAGCCTTCCCCATTTCTCCTTCTCCCAAATCCAGTCAGCTGATGTTCTGAAAGAGCTGCAAAATCTGGACCCCTACAAATTAGCCTGGCTAGACAATCTGGACCCTTTCTTTCTAAAATGATCTGCCGAAATTGTTGCAACCCCTATTACTAGCCTGTTCAACATCTCTTTCGTGTCGTCTGAGATTCCCAAAGATTGGAAAGCAGCTGCGGTCATCCCCCTCTTCAAAGGGGGGGACACTCTTGACCCAAACTGCTACAGACCTATATCTATCCTACCCTGCCTCTCTAAAGTCTTCGAAAGCTAAGTCAACAAACAGATTACCGACCATTTTGAATCCCACCACACCTTCTCCGCTATGCAATCTGGTTTCAGAGCTGGTCATGGGTGCACCTTAGCCACGCTCAAGGTCCTAAACGATATCTTAACCGCCATCGATAAGAAACAATACTGTGCAGCCGTATTCATTGACCTGGCCAAGGCTTTCGACTCTGTCAATCACCACATCCTCATCGGCAGACTCAACAGCCTTGGTTTCTCAAATGATTGCCTCGCCTGGTTCACCAACTACTTCTCTGATAGAGTTCAGTGTGTCAAATCGGAGGGCCTGTTGTCCGGGCCTCTGGCTGTCTCTATGGGGGTGCCACAGGGTTCAATTCTTGGGCCAACTCTTTCTCTGTATACATCAATGATGTCGCTCTTGCTGCTGGTGATTCTCTGATCCACCTCTACGCAGACGACACAATTCTGTATACTTCTGGCCCATTCTTTGGACACTGTGTTAACTACCCTCCAGATGAGCTTCAATGCCATACAACTCTCCTTCCGTGGCTTCCAACTGCTTAAATACAAATAAAATGAAATGCATGCTCTTCAACCGATCGCTGCCTGTACCTGCCCGCCCGTCCAGCATCACTACTCTGGACGTTCTGACTTAGAATATGTGGACAACTACAAATACCTAGGTGTCTGGTTAGACTGTAAACTCTCCTTCCAGACTCACATCAAACATCTCCACTCCAAAGTTAAATCTAGAATTTGCTTCCTATTTCGCAACAAAGCATCTTTCACTCATGCTGCCAAACATACCCTCGTAAAACTGACCAACCTACCAATCCTCGACTTCGGCAATGTAATTTACAAAATAGCCTCCAATACCCTACTCAATAAATTGGATGCAGTCTATCACAGTGTCATCCGTGTTGTCACCAAAGCCCCATATACTACCCACCACTGCGACCTGTACGCTCTCGTTGGCTGGCCCTCGATTCATACTCATCGCCAAACCTACTGGCTCCAGGTCATCTACAAGACCCTGCTAGGTAAAGTTCCCCCTTATCTCAGCTCGCTGGTCACCATAGCAGCACCCACCTGTAGCACGCGCTCCAGCAAGTATATCTCTCTGGTCACCCCCAAAGCCAATTCCTCCTTCGGCCGCCTCTCCTTCCAGTTCTCTGCTGCCAATGACTGGAACGAACTACAAAAATCAGGTGCAGCTCACAGATTACTGCACCTGTACATAGCCCATCTATAATTTAGCTCAAACAACTACCTCATCCCCTACTGTATTTATTTATTTATTTATTTTGCTCCTTTGCACCCCATTATTTCTATTTCTACTTTGCATTATCTTCCACTGCTGTAACGGCTGCCTTTAGAGAGACTGGACCAAGGTGCAGCGGAGTTAGTGTTCATAATTTAATTCAGAAAGAACACGATATAATTACAAAACAAGAAACAACCGACAGCTAAACAGTACTGACAGCTAATACACTGAACAGAAACAATTACCCACAAACCCCAATGGAAAAACATGCACTTATGTGTGACTCCCAATCAACAGCAACGAACTACAGCTGTGCCTGATTTGGGAGCCACACACGGCCCAAAAAAAAAAAATACAAACACATAGAAACAAAACATAGAACGCCCCACCCAATGTAACACCCTGGCCTAACCAAAATAAAGAACAAAAAAACCCTCTCTATGGCCAGGGCGTTACAACTGCAAATCTACCATTCCAGTGTTTTACTTGCTATTGTATTTACTTCGCCACCATGGCCTTTTTGCCTTTACCTCCCTTATCTCACCTCATTTGCTCACTTTGTATATAGACTTATTTTCTACTATATTATTGACTGTATGTTTGTTTTACTCCATGTGTAATGGTTTTCTTAGAGAAGTGGAGGAGTCAGGCGCAGGACACAGGGATAAATATTACACTTCACTACATTACAACGGTTTGATTTGTTTGATCTGAGCTACTTTTTTCTTAGCTAGCTACATAGCCATCTTTGTATCAAAGATAATCGTGTAGCTTAGAGTAATTATCGAAGTTAGCTATCTTCGTCCTCCTAACGTAGTCATCACTGCTAGCTAGCTAGTCAACACTGCTAGCTAGCCAACCAGCCAACTTCTACCGACTAGCAGCACTGTAGAAACTATTACATTACAACGGAACGACTTGACTAGTGTAGTGTTAGTGAGCCAGCTACATAGTTGTCTTTGCATCTAAGATAATTGTGTAGTTTAGAGTAATTATTAGTAACTAGCCAGCCGCGACGCCAGACGTAGTCAACACACCTAGTCATCATTAACCCACTGCTAGCTAGCTAGCCAACAGCTAGCCAACCGTTACCAACTAGCAGCGCTGTAGATACCAATACTTTACAACGGAACGATTTGACTAGTGCAGTGTTGGCTAGCTAGCTACATAGTTGTCTTTGTCATAGCTTGATAATTGTGTAATTTAGTAATTACCGAGGTTAGCTAGCCAGCTATTGCCGTCCCCGCGACGCCATTCTTCCAAACCCAGCCAACTATTACCGACGAGTAACACTGTAGAAACTAAATACATTACAAAGGAACGTCTTGATTAGTGTTATGTTAGCTAGCTACAAAGTTGCTTTTGTATCATGACAAGGTGTAGTACTGAAACTATCGAGGTCACCTAGCCAGCTACACCTAGCCAGCTACACGTTCAAACAAAGTCAACAACGCAGCCACTGCTAGCTAGCCTACTCCACCAACCAGCAGTACTGTATCATTTTCGTCATTTAGTCAATAAGTTTTTTTTTTTTTATTTTATTTTTTTTTGCAACGTAAGCTTAACTTTCTGAACATTCGAGACGTGCAGTCCACTTGTCATTCCAATCTCCTTTGCATTAGCGTAGCCTCTTCTGTAGCTTGTCAACTATGTGTCTGTCTATCCCTGTCTCTCCCCTCTGCACAGGCCATACAAACGCTCCACACCGCGTGGCCGCTGCCACTCTAACCTGGTGGTCCCAGCGCGCACGGCCCACGTGGAGTTCCAGGTCTCCGGCAGCCTCTGGAACTGCCGGTCTGCGGCCAACAAGGCTGACTTCATCTCAGCCTATGCTACCCTCCAGTCCCTAGACTTCCTGGCGCTGACGGAAACATGGATCACCACAGATAACACTGCTACTCCTACTGCTCTCTCCTCGTCTGCCCACGTGTTCTCGCATACCCCTAGAGCATCGAGCCAGCGGGTGGTGGCACTGGAATCCTCATCTCTCCCAAGTGGACATTCTCTCTTTCTCCCCTGACCCATCTGTCTATCTCCTCATTTGAATTCCATGCTGTCACAGTTACCAGCCCTTTCAAGCTTAACATCCTCATCATATTATCGCCCTCCAGGTTCCCTGGAGAGTTCATTCAATGAGCTTGACGCCTTGATAAGTTCCTTCCCTGAGGATTGCTCAACCTCTCACAGTTCTGGGTGACTTTAACCTCCACGTCTACCTTCGACTCCTTCTCTCTGCCTCCTTCTTTCCACTCCTCTCCTCTTTTGACCTCAACCCTCTCACCTTCCCTCCCTACTCACAGGCAGGCAATACGCTTGACCTCATCTTTACTAGATGCTGTTCTTCCACTAATCTCATTGCAACTCCTCTCCAAGTCTCGACCTAACCTTGTATCCTTTCCCTCTCGCGCTTCATCAAAAACTTCTCACTTGCCCTACTCGGATGGTATTGCGCCGTCCCAACCTTCGCCTCTCTCTCCCGCTACTCTCTCCTCTTCAATCCTATCATCTCTTCCCTCTGCTCAAACCTTCTCCAACCTATCTCCTGATTTTGCCTCCTCACCCTCCTCTCCTCATTATCGGCATCCTTGATTTGTCTCTGTTTTTTCCACTAGCTCCAGCCGGCGAGGTCCTCCAATCCTGCTCCGTGCTTGAGCTCATTGCGAGCTCCAGAACAGGGCTTCAGGGGCAGACGACCGGAGCGGAAATGGCGAAAACTAAGCCTCCCTTGAGGCATCGCATCCGTCACTCCCTCTCTCTACATTTCTCTTGCTGTTCTGGCTGCTAAAGCACTAGTCTACCCTAAATTACAAGCATCTGCCTCTAACCTATGAAGCTTTGTACCTTTATCTCATCCTGAAATACTCTCCCCTCCCCCCCCTCCCCCCCCCCCCCCCTCCCCCCCCCCCCCCCCCCCCCCCCCCCCCCCTCCTCCCTCAATGCGGATGACTTGTCAACCATTTGAAAAGAAGGTTGACGAAATACGATCATCGTTTGCAAGCCCAAACGAACACCGCTGGTCCTGCTCACACTGCCCTTCACCTGTGCTTTTGACCTCTTTCTCCCCCATCTCTCCTCCAGATGAAAATCTCGCGTCTTGTGACGGCCGGTACCGCCCACAACCGCCCACTTGACCTATCCCCTCCTCTCTTCTCCAGACCATTCCGGAGACTTCTCCCCTACCTCACCTCGCTCATCAACTCATCCTTGACCGCTGGCTACGTCCTTCCGTCTTCAAGAGAGCGAGAGGTTGCACCCCTTCTGAAAAAACCTACACTCGATCCCTCCGATGCACAACTACAGACCAGTATCCCTTCTTTCTTTTCTCTCCAAAACTCTTGAACGTGCCGTCCTTGGCCAGCTCCTGCTATCTCTCTCAGAACGACCTTCTTGATCCTAAATCAGTCAGGTTTCAAGACTGGGCATTCAACTGAGACTGCTCTTCTCTGTGTCACGGAGGCTCTCCGCACTGCTAAAGCTAACTCTCTCTCCTCTGCTCTCATCCTTCTAGACCTATCTGCTGCCTTTGATACTGTGAACCATCAGACCTCCTCTCCACCCTCTCCGAGTCTGGGCATCTCCGGCGCGGCCCACGCTTGGATTGCGTCCTACCTGACGGTCGCTCCTACCAGGTGGCGTGGCGAGAATCTGTCTCCGCACCACGTGCTCTCACCACTGGTGTCCCCCAGGGCTCTGTTCTAGGCCCTCTCCTATTCTCGCTATACACCAAGTCACTTGGCTCTGTCATATCTCACACGGTCTCTCCTATCATTGCTATGCAAGCGACACACAATTAATCTTCTCCTTTCCCCCTTCTGACAACCAGGTGGCGAATCGCATCTCTGCATGTCTGGCAGACTATCAGTGTGGATTACGGATCACCACCTCAAGCTGAACCTCGGCAAGACGGAGCTGCTCTTCCTCCCTGGGGAAGGACTGGCCCGTTTCCATGATCTCGCCATCACGGTTGACAACTCCCTTGTGTCCTCTCCCAGAGTGCTAAGAACCTTGGCGTGATCCTGGACAACACCCTGTCGTTCTCACACTAAAATCAAGGCGGTGACCCGATCCTGTAGGTTCATGCTCTACAACATTCGCCAGAGTACGACCCTGCCTCACACAGGAAGCGGCGCAGGTCCTAATCCAGGGCACTTGTCATCTCCCGTCTGGATTACTGCAACTCGCTATTGGCTGGGCTCCCTGCCTGTGCCATCAAACCCCTACAACTCATCCAGAACGCCGCAGCCCGTCTGGTGTTCAACCTTCCCAAGTTCTCTCACGTCACCCCGCTCCTCCGCTCTCTCCACTGGCTTCCAGTTGAAGCTCGCATCCGCTACAAGACCATGGTGCTTGCCTACGGAGCTGTGAGGGGAACGGCACCTCCGTACCTTCAGGCTCTGATCAGGCCCTACACCCAAACAAGGGCACTGCGTTCATCCACCTCTGGCCTGCTCGCCTCCCTACCTCTGAGGAAGCACAGTTCCCAGCTCAGCCCAATCAAAACTGTTCGCTGCTCTGGCACCCCAATGGTGGAACAAGCTCCCTCACGATGCCAGGACAGCGGAGTCAACCACCACCTTCCGGAGACACCTGAAACCCCACCTCTTTAAGGAATACATGGGATAGGATAAAGTAATCCTTCTAACCCCCCCCCCCCTTTTAAAGATTTAGATGCACTATTGTAAAGTGGTTGTTCTACTGGATATTATAGGTGAATGCACCAATTTGTAAGTCGCTCTGGATAAGAGCGTCTGCTAAATGACTTAAATGTAAATGTAAATGTAATAAGGTAAACAAACGTGTTTTACTAAAATTATCAATAAATCTTCTCATCGAAATATACATAGTTTGGAGAAACACCTCCAACTACACAAACAGACAACAATCACCGACAAGACAAACAGGAAATGCAGATGTTACATAATGAACATGATTAGCGAAATGAAAAACAGGTGTACACAATAAAGACAAACCAAACGAACAGTGAAACATCGATCGGTGGCAACTAGTAAGCCGGTGACGTTGACCGCCGAACGCCGCCCGAACAAGGAGAGGGGCCGACTTCGGCGGGAGTCGTGACAGTACCCCCCCCCTGACGCGCGGCTCCAGCAGCGCGCCGACACCAGCCTCGGGGACGACCCGGAGGACGGGGAGCAGGGCAATCCGGACGGAAGCGGTGAAAATCCTGGATTAACGACGGATCCAGGATGTCTTCCGCCGGTACCCAGCTTCGCTCCTCCGGGCCATACCCCTCCCACTCCACGAGGTACTGAAGGCCCCTCGCCCGACGTCTGGAGTCCATAATGGCTCGTACGGTATATGCCGGGGCCCCCTCGATGTCAGAGGGGGCGGAGGAACCTCCCGTACCTCAGACTGCTGGAGCGGACCAGTCACCACCGGCCTGAGAGAGACACATGGAACGAGGGGTTAATATGATAATCAGGGGGAAGTTGTAACCTATAACAAACCTCGTTAAATCTCCTCAGGACTTTAAATGGCCCCACAAACCGCGGACCCAGCTTCCGGCAGGGCAGGTGAAGGGGCAGGTTTCGGGTCGAGAGCCAGACCCGATCCCCCGGTGCATAAACCGGGGCCTCACTGCGGTGGCTGTTGGCACTCGCCTTTTGCCGCCTGATGGCTCGTTGAAGACGTACATGGGCAGCGTTCCATGTCTCCTCCGAGTGCCGAAACCATTCATCCACCGCAGGAGCCTCGATCTGCTCTGATGCCATGGTGCCAGGACCGGCTGATACCCTAGCACACACTGAAAAGGGGTAAGGGTTAGTGGAAGAGTGGCGTAGGGAATTTGGGCCATCACCGCCCAAGGGATAAATGATGCCCACTCTCCGGCCGGTCCTGGCAATAGGACCGCAGAACCTACCACCTCTGGTTGACTCTTTCCACCTGCCCGTTACTCTCGGGTGGAACCCTGATTTAAGGCTGACCGAGACCCCCCAGGCGTTCCATAAACGCTCTCCAGACTCTAGACGTAAATTGGGGACACCGATCAGAGACTATATCCTCAGGCATATCAGTGTGGATGACGGATCACCACCTCAAGCTGAACCTCCGCAAGACGGAGCTGCTCTTCCTCCCGGGGAAGGACTGCCCGTTCCATGATCTCGCCATCACGGTTGACAACTCCCTTGTGTCCTCCTCCCCGAGTGCTAAGAACCTTGGCGTGATCCTGGACAACACCCTGTCGTTCTCCACTAACATCAAGGCGGTGACCCGATCCTGTAGGTTCATGCTCTACAACATTCGCAGAGTACGACCCTGCCTCACACAGGAAGCGGCGCAGGTCCTAATCCAGGCACTTGTCATCTCCCGTCTGGATTACTGCAACTCGCTGTTGGCCTGGGCTCCCTGCCTGTGCCATTAAACCCCTACAACTCATCCAGAACGCGCAGCCCGTCTGGTGTTCAACCTTCCCAAGTTCTCTCACGTCACCCCGCTCCTCCGCTCTCTCCACTGGCTTCCAGTTGAAGCTCGCATCCGCTACAAGACCATGGTGCTTGCCTACGGAGCTGTGAGGGGAACGGCACCTCCGTACCTTCAGGCTCTGATCAGGCCCTACACCCAAACAAGGGACACTGCGTTCATCCACCTCCTGGCCTGCTCGCCTCCCTACCTCTGAGGAAGCACAGTTCCCGCTCAGCCCAGTCAAAACTGTTTGCTGCTCTGGCACCCCAATGGTGGAACAAGCTCCCTCACGACGCCAGGACAGCGGAGTCAATCACCACCTTCCGGAGACACCTGAAACCCCACCTCTTTAAGGAATACATGGGATAGGATAAAGTAATCCTGCTAACCCCCCCCTTAAAAGATTTAGATGCACTATTGTAAAGTAGTTGTTCCACTGGATATCATAAGGTGAATGCACCAATTTGTAAGTCGCTCTGGATAAGAGTGTCTGCTAAATGACTTAAATGTAAATGTAAGGCACCCCGTAGTGCCGGAATACATGGGTGAATAGGGCCTCCGCAGTCTGTAGGGCCGTAGGGAGACCGGGCAAAGGAAGGAGACGGCAGGACTTAGAAAACCGATCCACAACGACCAGGATCGTGGTGTTACCCCGTGACGGGGGAAGATCCGTCACGAAATCCACCGATAGGTGTGACCACGGTCGTTGCGGAACGGGAAGGGGTTGTAATTTCCCTCTGGGCAGATGTCTAGGTGCCTTGCACTGTGGCGCATACCGAACAGGAGGAGACATAAACCCTCACGTCCTTGGCTAAACGTGGGCCACCAGTACTTCCCCGTAAGGCAGCGCACCGTCCGACCTATACCAGGATGACCAGAGGAGGGTGATGTGTGGGCCCAACAGATCAAAAGATCACGAACATCAAACGGTACGTACACGCACCCAACGGGACACGGGAGGGAGTGGGTTCTGCACGTGACGCCCGTTCGATGTCCGCGTCCACCTCCCAAACCACCGGGTGCCACAGGCATGAGGCTGGAATTATGGGAGTGGGCTCTGTGGACCGCTCCTCTGTATCATACAGCCGGGACAGTGCCTCTGCCGTGACGTTCTGGGAACCTGGTTTATAAGAAAAGGTGAAAGAAAAGCGTGTGAAAAACATAGCCCACCTAGCCTGGCGAGGGTTCAGTCTCCTCGCTGCCCGAATATACTCCAGATTTCGGTGGTCAGTCCAAATGAGGAAAGGGTGTCTAGCCCCCTCAAGCCAATGTCTCCCGCTTTCAGAGCCCCGACAACAGCTAACAACTCCCTATCCCCCACGTCATAGTTTCGCTCCGCCGGGCTGAGCTTCTTCGAAAAGAAAGCACAGGGGCGGAGTTTTGGTGGTTTACCCGAGCGCTGAGATAGCACAGCCCCTATTCCAGCCTCGGATGCATCCACCTCAACTATGAACGCTAAGGAGGGATCAGGATGCCCCAGCACTGGAGCCGTGGTAAACAGAGCCTTCAGGTTACCAAAAGCTCTATCCGCCTCAGCCGACCACCGCAACCGCACCGGTCCCCCCTTCAGTAGGAGGTAATGGGAGCCGCCACCTGGCCAAAACCCCGGATAAACCTCCGGTAGTAGTTGGCAAACCCTAAAAAACCGCTGCACCTCCTTTACCGTGGTTGGAGTCGGCCAATTACGCACGGCTGAAATGCGGTCAGTCTCCATCTCCACCCCTGACGCGGACAAACGGTACCCAAGGGAAGGAGACGGACTGTTGAAAGAACAGACATTTCTCCGCCTTGACGTAAAGGTCATGCTCCAACAGTCGACCAAGCACCGTACGCACAAGGGACACATGCTCAGCGCGGGTGGTGGAGTATATGAGAATGTCCATCTATATACACCACTACACCCCGCCCGTGCAGGTCCCTGAAGATCTCATCCACAAATGATTGGAAGACGGATGGAGCATTCATTAACCCATACGGCATGACGAGGTACTCATAGTGCCCAGAAGTGGTGCTAAATGCCGTCTTCCACTCATCCCCTCCCCTGATACGCACCAGGTTGTACGCGCTCCTGAGGTCCAATTTGTGAAGAAGCGCGCCCCGAGCAATGACTCTGTCATACTGGCGATCAGAGGTAGCGGGTAACTGTATTTCACAGTAATCTGGTTCAAACCTCGATAGTCAATGCACGGGCGTAAACCTCCATCCTTCTTCTTCACAAAAAAGAAGCTCGAGGAGACAGGTGAAATGGAGGGCCGAATGTATCCCTGTCCCAGAGATTCAGCGACATATGTTTCCATAGCCGCCGTCTCCTCCTGTGACAGAGGATACACGTGACTCCTGGGAAGTGCAGCACCCTCCAGGAGATTTATCGCACAATCCCCCGGTCGATGGGGTGGTAATTGAGTCGCCTTCCTTTTACAGAAAGCGATTGCCCAAATCGGCATATTCGGGAGGAATGTGCATGGTGGAAACCTGGTTTGGACTTTCCACCGAAGTGGCACCTAAGGAAACACCTAAACACCTCCCTGAACACTGACAGGACCATCCCTTGAGAACCCTCTGTTGCCACGAAATAATAGGATCATGAGAAGCCAACCAGGGAAGCCCCAACACAACGGGAAACGCAGGAGAGTCAATCAGAAAGAGACTAATACTCTCTTCATGACTCTCCTGCGTCACCATAGTAATGGGAACTGTGACCTCCCTAATCAGCCCAGACCCCAAAGGACGACTATCTAGGGCATGTATAGGGAAGGGAACATCAACGGGAACAATAGGAATCCCTAATCTATTGGCCAAAGACCGATCAATAAAGTTCCCAGCTGCGCCTGAATCTACTAGCGCCTTATGCTGGGAATGCGGGAAAAACCCCGGAAATCCTATAGATAACCACATGTGAGCAACAGGGGGGTCTGGGTGAGTCGTGTGCCTACTCACCTGAGATTAACCACCAGTGTTCCGCCTACCGCCCTCGACTACCTGGAAAACCTCCCCAGCACCGACCAGCAGTGTGTCCTCTGCGGTTACCTCTGGTGCATGGAACGGTTTTCCCCTCCGGTCCTCCCTAGAACCAGCCCCGCCCCAACTCCCATCGGTTGTTGGGTCTAAGGGACTGGAGGATGGAACCAACGGACCCCGATCCGGACGTCCGCGGGAGGCCAGCCAGGTTATCCAGCTGGATAGATAAGTCCACCAGCTGGTCCAGGTGGAGGGTGGTGTTCCCTGCAGGCTAGATCCCTACGAACGTCCTCTGCGCAAACCACACCTGTAGTGATCGATCAGGGCCCGCTCATTCCATCCACACCAGCCGCCAGAGTTCTAAAATCCAGTGCCAAACTCCCGAGCGCTCCTCATCTCCTGTCTTAAATGGAACAAGCTCTCTCCCGCCCGCTCTTCCTTCTGGTGGATGATCAAATACTGCCCGAAAGCGGCGGGAGAAGTCCTCGTAGTTATCCCAGATTCGGGTCTTCCACCTCCAGATGGCGTTGGCCCCACTCCAGGGCTTTACCAGTCAAACAGGGAGATGAGGGCGCTCACTCTCTTGCGTCCCCGAGGGCGGCGGCTGGACAGCCGCCAGGTAGAGGCTCCAGCTGGAGTAGGAACCCCTGACACCCGGCGAGCTGCTCCGTCATACGCTCCACGGGAGCGAGCGAGAGCCGAATACCCACCGATCAGGACGGCGGTTGGAGGTGATCAGAGGTGTGCCGGGCGGTGGTGTGGCTGGGTTGACGGGACATCCTTTCCTCTCCACTCTCTCCATGGCAGCAGCACGTAATCCATGGCAGTCATAAGATCCTGTATCATATTCGCCTGCTGCTGAACGCGCTCCTCTATATGAATAGGAGGACTGGCTGCTCCTGCTGACTCCATTGCGTGGGTTCGGTGATTCTGTAATGGTTTTCTTAGAGAAGTGGAGGAGTCAGGCGCAGGACACAGGGATAAAGGTAAACAAACGTGTTTACTAAAATTATCAATAAATCTTCTCATCGAAATATACATAGTTTGGAGAAAACACCTCCAACTACACAAAACAGACAAACAATCACCGACGAGACAAACAGGAAATGCAGATGTTAAATAATGAACATGATTAGCGAAATGAAAAACAGGTGTACACATAAAGACAAAACCCAAACGACACAGTGAACAATCGATCGGTGGCAACTAGTAAGCCGGTGACGTCGACCGCCGAACGCCGCCCGAACAAGGAGAGGGGCCGACTTCGGCGGGAGTCGTGACACCATGTGTAACTCTGTGTTGTTATATATGTCAAACTGCTTGCTTTATCTTGGCCAGGTCGCAATTGTAAATGAGAACTTGTTCTCAACTTGCCTACCTGGTTAAATAAAGGTGAAATAAAAAAATTCAAAAAATAAAATATATAACACTGGTGTTAACCCCATTAGAATACCACTCAGATATAACACTGGAGTTAACCTCACTAGAATCAACACTCAGATATAACACTGGAGCTAACCTCACTAGGATCAACACTCAGATATAACACTGGAGTTAACCTCACTAGAATCAACACTCAGATATAACACTGGAGTTAACCTCACTAGAATCAACACTCAGATATAACACTGGAGTTAACCTCACTAGAATCAACACTCAGATATAACACTGGAGTTAATCTCACGAGAATCAACACTCATATATAACACTGGTGTTAACCTCACTAGAATCAACACTCAGATATAACACTGGTGTTAACCCCACTAGAATCAACCACTCAGGTATCTATAACACTCATGACACTTTTCACCTTAACACCAAGATTTTAACACTTGCAAATGTTCTGTGTACATACACTCACACACACATGTGCATATTGACACCACACACACACACCACACACACACACACACACACACACACACACACACACACACACACACACACACACACACACACACACACACACACACACACACTGCTACTCTCTTTATTATCTATCCTGATTGCCTAGTCACTTTTACCCCTACCCACATGTACATACTAACTCAACTACCTTGTACCCCTGCACATTGACGTAAGTAAGCATTTTACGGTAAAGTCTACACTTGTTGTATTCGGCACGTGACAAATACAATTTTATTGAATTTTTATTTAACTGAAATTACAGTACAACAGTTTTTGGGGAAAGAATCTGCAATATAAAAAAAAATGATATTGCCTTATTGCAATGTAGTCTAAATAAATCTTGACATGAATTTTTAACAGCCTACGGATCCTATCTTGAACCCAGGCTATCCCTTATCCTGCCACCGTTAGATCCTCACGTGTTTATTGTTGTTGTGGTGTGTGTGTGTGATCGCTGACTGCTGTTGACTGGGAATCCCATGGACAGTCGCCACAGCTCTAGACCATGAGTCATACGACTGCAAAGGAGAAACCAACCCACTAATCTGTTGTGCACGTGCGTGTGTGCACGTGCGTGTGTGCACGTGTGTGTGTGTGAGCTAGGAGAGCTGTTCATGCATGAGGTACCCCTCCCCCTCAACTAGGCCACACTACAGTACAGTATAACACTCATACTCGGACAGCAAACCCTCTCTGAATTGGCCCACTATCTCTGTCATTTTTAGTTCTTTTGAGACAATATCCTCCCTCCCAGCAAGGACAGTGTATTTGTTCAACCCTGCCTGCTATTTACACAGACAGCTCTATTGACCAGCGGTTCCTGATGCCGTTTACACAGAAAGCTCTCTGGACCAATGGTTCCTGAGGCCGTTTACACAGAAAGCTTTCTGGATCAATGGTTCCTGATGCCGTTTTAGACCCAATAAAGACTACAGGAGTAGTGTGGTGAGGATTTACCATTGTGTGATGTTTGGAAACAATGAACATTTTGGTAACATGAACACGGTTTAAATAATACTTTCACTAGAGCACAGGAAACACGGGAAACAAAGGGAAACACGCTGGTAGGACTTAACGAGACAAGACAAACTGGCAACAGACAAACAGGAAACGCAGGTATCAATACACAGGAGATAAAGGGGGACAAATGGGAGACACCTGGTGGGGGGTGGAGACAAGCACAAATATATATTACCCTTAGATTATTTATGTAACAGTGTAGGTTCCGTCCCTCTCTTCGCCCCAACCCGGGCTCGAACCCGGGCTCCTCTGCCACACATCAACTACTGACCACCCACGAAGCATCGTTACCCATCGCACCACAAAAGCACGATGGGTAACGCAAGGGGAAACCCTACTTCAAGTCTCAGAGCGAGTGACGTCACTGATTGAAACGCTATTAGCGCGCACCACCGCTAACTAACTAGCCATTTCACATCGGTTACACTTACACGTAAACTACCGATCTATGATTTAGACGTTCAGCATCAAAATATCAATAGTCTTGATTAAATTCAATTAAGACCAGCAGAAGGATTAATCTGTGTGTGGGTAGTTGGTCTGATAATCTGGATTATCTAAATCAATCTATACCTTCTCCTGACGTTATCAGATATCTGGCCACACACCTGGATCAGAACATTCAGATGGTGTGCAGACAGTCAATTCAAAATGAAGCATTTACATTGATTTTGGCATTTTCCTCCTTCAAAAAGCACCAGCTGTGAGAGAAGAAGACAGGGAGAGATAGAGAGTAGAGCGGGATTAAAAGAGACAGAGAGATAGGAGAGAGAAAGAGAGAAAGAGAAAGAGAGAGAGAGAGAAAGAAGAGAGAGAGCGATAGAGAGAGAGAGTGGGAGAGAGAGAGCGAGAGAGGGGTGAGAGAGAGAGGGGGAGAGAGAGAGAGAGAGGAGAAAGAGACAAGGGACGAGAGACGAGAGGAGAGAAGAGGAGAGGAGAGGGTAGAAGGGGTACTATTAATCTCCTGTCCTTTCACTCCTATAATGAATTAAAGCTGTAGCTGCTGATAACAACGCTGCTTTAGAAGGGTGGAGGTATGATCACTACAGAACAGAGGAGAGGAGAGGAGAGGAGAAGAGAGGAGAGGAGAGGAGAAGAGAAGAGAGGAGAGGAGAGGAGAGGAGAGGAGAGGAGAAGAGAGGAGAGGAGAGGAGAGGAGAGGAGAGGAGAGGAGAGGAGAGGAGAGGAGAGGAGAGGAGAGGAGAGGAGAGGAGAGGAGAAGAGAAGAGAAGAGAGGAGAGGATAGGAGAGACTCTCTTAACTGGCAGGTGTCTGGATGGGGGTACAGAGTGAATGAAGGAAGGAGAGTAGGGCAGTAAATTATGTGAAATGACATGAGAGATATATAAACAGTTAATGACGGAGGATGGCGTGGGAGATATGAAAGAGTGACTAAACGGGAAAAGTGGAGGGGGGGGGGGGAGGGGGCTGCTAAACACAGAGGGAGCAAAGTGTGATGATAGCAATCCCCCAGCCAGCCTGGTGTACTTATGGATGAAACAAAGAGCTGAATTGGCAGTGATTATGTGGAGGAGGAGAGTCGTTTCATAGACAGAGAGACAAGGGTAAGGCCACAACCATCCAGCCCCAAATGAAACCCCTGCAGGGGTTTCCACAGATCCAGGGGGGGGGGAGGGGGGGGGGGGAACCATGTAGCTAAGATTGAAACGCTAGAAGATCAAGTATAGATGGTGAAATGACACCTATAGATGGATTGAAATTTATTTTCTCCACCTATGAATGAAACCCTGAGGGTGACAAGAAACCAGAACTACATGTGTCACGTTGTGCTTTCCTCTCTGGGCCTCTAGGTCACCAGGCTGCTCGTTAGGGCGCACACCTGTCACCGGCGTTACGCGCATAATGACACTCACCTGGACTCCCATCACCTCCTTGATTACCTGCCCCTTTATATGTCACTCCCTTTGGTTTCTTCCACCAGTACATCATTGTTCCTGTTTTCATGTCGGTGCGCTGTTTGTGTTCTTGTTTTGTTCATTTATTGATTAAATGTATTGACTCCCTGAATTCAGCGTTACACCATGACCATTCTTCTAGTTCCTCTACCTACAGTACCAGTCAAAAGTTTGGACACACCTTACTCATTCAAGGGTTTTTCTTTGTTTAACTATTTTCTAAATTGTAGAAAAATGTTGAAGACATCAAAACTATGAAATAAACCCTATGAATCATGTAGTAACCAAAAAAGTATTACACAAATCAAAATATATTTTAGATTTTAGATTCTTCAAAGTGAGAAATTGCCTTGATGACAGCTTTGCACACTCTTGGCATTCTCTCAACCAGCTTCATGAGGTAGTCACCTGGAATGCTTTTCTCCAACAGTCTTGAAGGAGTTCCCACATATGCTGAGCACTGTTGGCTGCTTTTCCTTCACCCTGCGGTCCAAATCATCCCAAACCTTCTCAATTTCATTGAGATCGGGTGATTGTGAAGACCAGGTCATCTGATGCAGCACTCCATCACTCTCCTTCTTGGTCAAATAGCCCTTAAACAGCCTGGAGGTGTGTTTTGGGTCATTGTCCTGTTGAAAAACAATTGATAGTCCCACTAAGCGCAAACCAGAATGTGATGGTGTGATGGTTGTATCACTGCAGAATGCGTGGTAGCCATGCTGGTTACGTGTCCCTTTGAATTCTAAATAGATCACTGACAGTGTCAACAGCAAAGCACCCCCCACACCATAACACCTCCTCCTTCATGCTTCACCGGTGGGAACCACACATGCCGAGATCATCCGTTCACCTTCTCTGCGTCTCACAAAGACACGGTGGTTGGAACGAAAATCTCAAATTTGGACTCATCAGACCAAAGGATAGATTTCCACGGTCTAATGTCCATTGCTCATGTTTCTTAGCCCAAGCAAATATCTTCTTATTATTGGTGTCCTTTAGTAGTGGTTTCTTTGCAGCAATTCAACCACGAAGGCCCTGATTCACATAGTCTCCTCTGAACAGTTGATGTTTGAGATGTGTCTGTTACTTGAACTCTGTAAAGCATTTATTTCTTAGGCTGGTAACTCTAATGATCTTATCCTCTGCAGCCGAGATAACTCTGGGTCTTCCATTCCTGTGGCAGTCCTCATGAGAGCCAGTTTCATCATAGCGCTTGATGGTTTTTGCGACTGCACCTTGAAGAAAGTTCTTGAAATTTTCTGAATTGACCGGACCTTCATGTCTTAAGTAATGATGGACTGTTGCTTGTCTTTGCTTATTTGAGCTGTTCTTGCCATAATATGGACTTGGTCTTTTCCAAATAGGGCAATATTCTGTATACCAACCCTACCTTGTCACAACACAATTGATTGGCTCAAATGCAGGCTAGGGTCCTTTTTTCAGAATTTCTGCCTGACTGACGTGCCCAAGGTAAACTGCCTGTTACTCAGGCCCAAGAAGCCAGAATATACATATACTTGGTATCATTGGATAGAAAATACTTGATATGGTAGCCGAAAATCCAAAGAAAAACCAACCGGAATTGTTTATTTTTTTAACATCCCATGCTCTTTCAATGGAAAGCTATGGGGTCCTACGTAATTCCAGCTCCCAGATTGCAATTCATATGGCTTCCAGTAGATGTCAACAGTCTTTGTTCAAGGTTTCAGCTTGTTTCTTCCAAAACGAGGAAGAATTTTTAGTTTTGGCACCGGGAGTCACAGTTGGAAATCCAGTCTGTGGGCACGCGAGTAAGAGATCGCGCTCTTGCTAATTTTACTTTTCTATTGAACATACTTGTTTCCGTATGAAATATTATAGTTTTATTTACATTTTAGGGTACCCTGAGGATTAGATAGAAACATAGTTTGGCTTGTTTTAACAAAGTTAGCAGTAGCTTTTTGGATTCCTTTGTCTGCATGTTCCCTGTAGCTCAGTTGGTAGAGCATAGTGTTTGCAATGCTAGGGTTGTGGGTTGATTCCCACGGGGGGCCAGCACAGGAAAAAAAAAAAGTATGAAATGTATGCATTCACTACTGTAAGTTGCTCTGGATAAGAGCGTCTGCTAAATGACTAAAATGTAATGTTGAACGAGTGGATTACTGAAATCGATGGCGCCAACTAAACTGATTTTTGGGATATAAAGAAGGATTTTATCTAACAAAACAACCATTCATGTTGTAGCTGGGACCTTGGGATTGCAAACAGAGGAAGATTTTCAAAAAGTAAATTATTATTAATTGCTATTTGTGATTTTATGAAGCCTGTGCTGGTTGAAAGATCTGTTGATGTGGGGCGCCGTCCTCAAACAATCGCATGGTATGCTTTCGCTGTAAAGCCTATTGTAAATCGGACAATGCAGTTAGATTTAAAATACTTTAAGCTTTTAACCAATATAAAAGTATGTTCATAAATGTTTAATATTACGATTATTTATTTGAATTGCGCGCCCTCCAATTTCACCGGATGTTGTTGATAGGTGTCCCGCTAGCGGGATGCCTAGCCTTAAGATTAAAAAGGAAAGAAATTCCACAAATTAACTTTCAGGCACACCTGTTAATTGAAATGCATTCCAGGTGACCACCTCATGAAGCTGGTTGAGAGAATGCCAACAGTGTGCAAAGCTGTCATCAAGGCAAAGGGTGGCTACTTTGAACAATTTCCAATATATTTTGATTTGTTTAACACTTTTTTGTGAAATCCCGCCGAAAGATGGCGTTGGAGGGGAGGCTGCTGTTTTATGGGCTCTTAACCAACCGTGCTATTTTGTCATTTTTTTTGCTTTGTTTGTAACTTATTTTGTACATAATGTTGCTGCCCGTATCTTATGACAAAAAAGAGCTTCTGGACATCAGAACAGCGATTACTCATTTAAACATTAAGGCTAGGGGGCAGTATTTCGGAAGTTCGGATGACTGACGTGCCCAAAGTAAACTGCCTGTTACTCAGGCCCAGAAGCTAGGATATGCATGTAATGGTAGCATTGAATAGGAAACACTCTGAAGTTTCTAAAACTGTTAAAATAATGTCTGTGAGTAAACAGAACTGATATGTCAGGCAAAACCACGAGGAGAATCCACCAGGATTTTTGTTGTTGAGGTCACCACCCATTGAAATGCTTGTATATGGGATATTCAAAGGAAATCCTCCCAGATTGCAGTTCCTATGGCTTCCGCTAGCTGTCAACAGTCTTTAGAAAGGGTTTCAGGCTTGTTTTTTGAAAAATGAGTGAGTTGTAGTTTTTCAAGGTGGCTCTCATTTTGGACTGTAGTCTTCTGCTTCGTTATTTATCTCCTGTATTGAACATTACATTACATAACAAATACATTCCCGTCTTAAATTGTATCGTTTATTTACATATTAGGGTATCTGGGGATTGATTAGAAACGTGTTTGACTTGTTTGGACGAAGTTTATTGGTAACTTTTGGGATTCCTTTGTATGCATGTTGAACGAGTGGAATGGGTGGATTCCTGAATCAAACGCGCCAAATAAACTGACTTTTTGGGATATCAAGAAGGACTTTATCGAACAAAACAACCATTGTTGTGTAGCTGGGACCCTTGGGATTGCAAACAGAGGAAGATCTTCAAAGGTAAGTGATTTATTTATCGCTATTTCTGACGTTTGTGACGCCTCTGCTGGTTTGGAAAATATTTTTAATGCTTTGTATGCGGGGCACTGTCCTCAGATAATCACATGGGGCTTTCGCCGTAAAGCCTTTTTGAAATCTGACAAAGCGGCTGTTTTAACAACAAGTTAAGCTTTTAAATGATGTATGACACGTATTTTCATGAATGTTTAAAATTACGATTTTTGTATTTTGAACTTCGCGCTCTGCAATTTCACCGGATGTCGTCGAGATGGGGCGCTAGTTTAGTTTAGTTTATTAATTCGACCATTTTAAAAAACAAGGCGGCGCTAGCGTCCCACCTAGCCCAAAGAGGTTTTAACTGAACAAATAATTTTTATTTTATGAGTCGGATGAGAGGGATTTAGTCCAGACATCCGAACAGGCCCTCATCCCCATCATTCCCAGGAGAAAGAGACGATTTCGCAGAAGGAGATCAGGGTGCCTTGTGAGGATTCGGCGATGAATGGCTAATCTGCCTTTGCCATTGGTACTATTGGCCAGCGTACAATCGCTCTGTAAAAGTGGACGAACTACAAGCACATACATCTACCAACGGGACATTAAAAACTGTAATATCTTATGTTTCATCAAGTTGTGGCTGAACGACGACATGAAGAACATACAGCTAACGGGTTTTACACTGTATCGGCAGGATAGAACAGCAGCCTCTGGTAAGACAAGGGGTGGCGGTCTATGTATATTGGTAAACAACAGTGGTGCACGATATCTAAGGAAGTCTCAAGGTTTTGCTCGCCTGAGGTAGAGTAACTCATGATAAGCTGTAGACCACACTATCTACCAAGAGAGTTCATCTATATTCTTCGTAGCTGTCTATTTACCACCACAAACCGAAGCTGGCACTAAGACCGCACTCAATGAGTTGTATACGGCCATAAGCAAACAAGAAAACGCTCATCCAGAGGCGGCGCTCCTAGTGGCCTGGGACTTTAATGCAGGGAAACTTAAATCCGTTTTACCTCATATCTACCAGCATGTTAAATGTGCAATACTCCACACACAGAGACGCGTACAAAGTTCTCCCTCGCCCTCCATTTGGTAAATCCGACACCACTCTATCCTCCTGATTCCTGCTCAAAAAAAATTAAAGCAGGAAGCACCAGTGACTCGGTCAATAAAAAAGTGTCTTCACTGACATTTTCATCCTCTCTTGATTGAATCTGTAATACCAACATGTTTCAACTGACCACCATAGTCACTTACCTTTGAAGATCTTCCTCTGTTTGCAATCCCAAGGGTCCCAGCTACACAACAAATGTTTGTTTTGTTCGATAAAGGCCTTCTTTATATCCCAAAAAAGTCAGTTTTTGGCGCGTTTGATTCAGTACCACCCGCTCCACTCGTTCAACATGCATACAAAGGAATCCCAAAAGTTACCAATAAACTTCGTCCAAACAAGTCAAAAACGTTTCTAATCACTAAGGTAACCTGCCTAAATGACTACTGACCCGTAGCACTCACGTCTGTAGCCATGAAGTGCTTTGAAAGGCTGGTCATGGCTCACATCAACACCATTATCCCAGAAACCATAGACCCACTCCAATTGCATTACCGCCCCAACAGATCCACAGATTATGCAATCTCTATTGTACTCCACACTGCCCTTTCCCACCTGGACAAAAGGAACACCTACGTGAGAATGTTATTGACTACAGCTCAGCGTCAACACCATAGTGCCCTTAAAGCTCATCACTAAGCTAACGACTCCAACACCATCATTAAGTTTGCCGATGACACAACAGTGGTAGGCTGATCACAGACAACGACAAGACAGCCTATAGGGAGGAGGTCAGAGACCTGACCATGTGGTGCAAGGACAACAACCTCTCCCTCAACGTGATCAAGACAAAGAAGATGATTGTAGACTACAGGAAAAGGAGGACAGAGCACACCCCCATTCTCATCGACGGGGCTGTAGTGGAGCAGGTTCAGTGCTTCAAGTTCCTTGGTGTCCACATCACAAACAAACTAACATGGTCCAAGCACATCAAGAACAGTCATGAAGAGGGCACAACAAAAACCTATTCCCCCTCAGTTGACTGAAAAGCTTTGGCATGGGTCCTCAGATCCTCAAAGGGTTCTACAGCTGCACATCGAGAGCATCCTGACTGGTTGCATCACTGCCTGGTATGGCATTTGCTCGGCCTCTGACTGCAAGGCACTACAGAGGGCAGTGCGTACCGCCCAGTACATCACTGGGGCCAAGCTTCCTGCCATCCAGGACCTCTATACCATGTGGTGTCAGAGGAAGGCCCTAAAAATTGTCAACGACTCTAGGCATAGACTGTTCTCTCTGCTACTGCACGACAAGCGGTACCGGAGCGCCAAGTCTAGGTCCAAGAGGCTTCTAAACAGCTTCTACCCCCAAGCCATAGAACTCCTGAACATCTAATCAAATAGCTACCCAGACTAGTTGCATTGGCCATCCTCTTTTACGCTGCTATATTGCAGTCACTTTAAAGCTTACGTACATGAACAGATTACAATTACCTCAATTAACCTGTGCACATTGACTCTGTACAAATACCCCTGTTTAAAGACTCGCTATTGTTATTTTACTGCTACTCTTTAATTATTGTTAACTTTTTATTTTTTTTAGGTATTTATTTAAACTGCATTGTTGGTTAAGGGCTTGTAAGTCTATACCAGTTGTATTCGGAGCATGTGACAAAGTAATTTGATTTGATTGGATTTGATACACGATTCCATTTGGGTTATTTCATAGTTTATGTCCTCACTGTTATTCTACAATGTAGAAATAGTAAAAAATAAAGAAAAACCCTTCAATGAGTAGGTGTGTCCAAACTATGACTGGTACTGTACAGCTTTAGCTCCTCTACCTATATCCTCTTGGCCTACTCCTATATCCTCTAGTTCCTATCTATATCCTCTAGTTCCTCTACCTATATCCTAGTTCCTCTATTATATCCTCTTGGCCCTCTACTATATCCTCTAGTGCCTCTACTATATCCTCTAGTGCCTCTACCTATATCTCTAGTTCCTCACCTATATCTCTTGGCCTCTACCTATATCCTCTAGTTCCTCTACCTATATCCTCTAGTGCCTCTACCTATATCCTCTAGTGCCTCTCCCATATCCTCTAGTGCCTCTACCGATATCTAGTGCCTCTACCTATATCCTCTAGTTCCTCTACCTAATCCTCTTGGCCCTCTACCTATATCCTCTAGTTCTCACTATACCTCTAGTGCCTCTACCTATACCTCTAGTGCCTAACTATATCCTCTAGTGCTCTCCCTATATCTCTAGTGCCTCTACCTATATCCTCTAGCCCTCTACCTATATCCTCTAGTGCCTCTACCTATATCTCTTGGATCTACCTATATCCTCTAGTGCCACCTATTTATATCTAGTGCCTCTACCTATATCCTCTAGTCCTCTACCTATATCTCTAGTGCCTCTACCTATATCCTCTTGGTCTACCTATATCCTCTAGTTTCTACTATATCCTCTAGTGCCTACTATTACCTCTAGTTCCTCTACATATCCTCTAGTGCCTCTACCTATATCCTCTAGTTCCACTATCTATATCTAGGTCCTCTATCATATCCTCTAGTTCCTTATATATCCTCTAGGCCTATACTATACCTCTAGTGCCTCGCTCTACCTAATCCTCTAGTCCTCTAGTTCTCTATCTATATCCTCTAGTGCCTCTACCTAGATACTCTAGGCCTCTACTATATCCTCTAGTTCTCACCTATATCCTCTAGTTACCTAATCCTCTAGTTCTTAGTTCCTCTATCTATATCCTCTAGTGTGCCTCTACCAATATCTCTAGTGCTCTACCTATATCTCTAGTGCCTCTACCTATTACTAGTGCCTCTACCTATATCCTCTAGTTCCTCTATCTATATCCTCTAGGTCATCTAATCATATCTCTAGTGCCTCTACCTATATCCTCTAGTGCCTCTACCTATATCCTCATATTCCTCTAGTTCCTCTATCTATATCTAGTGCTCTACCAATATCGTCTAGTGCTACTATATCCTCTAGTGCCTCTACCTATATCCTCTTGGTTCTACCAATATCTCTAGTGCCTCTACCTAATCCTCTAGTGCCTCTATATCTTTGGTTCTCTACAATTCCTCTAGTGCCTCTAGTTCCTCTACCTATATCCTCTAGTTCCTCCTATATCTCTAGTGCCTCTACCTAAAGCCCTAGTGCCTCTACCTATATCCTCTAGTCCCTCTACCTATATCCTCTAGTCCCTCTCTATATCCTCTTGGCCTCTACCTATCTCCCTAGTTCCTCTCTAACCTATTCTCTCTCCCTATCCTCTTGCCTACCTATATC
>NW_021822479.1:0-25699 GCF_901001165.1 Salmo trutta
CCTGAACAGAACACGCTAACCTAAAAACAGATAGTTATTTTGACCGACATATCATAGGCTGCTGCTTTGGAGTACGCTGTTAGCGCGACGTTAGCAATGCTCCGTAATCAGATGATATCAGGTTAGCCAGGCGCAAAGGGGTTCACAATGCTAACGCTAAACGCAGGTCTAATTGATCATTACGCAATCGCTCTGATTCACTTACGATAACCTAATTGCTGATATAGCCATGTCGCTAATCACACACAGAGGTCAAGTGTGCTACGCTTGGTGTGTGTGTGTGTGTGTGTGTGTGTGTGTGTGTGTGTGTTCAATCATCGCTAATTAAATATAAGCCATTTGATGACAGCCTCTCGAGCGAGACAGAGACGTTAATTGGGCTGGCTGGCAAGCGAGCGTGTGTCTGTTTAAGATAGAGATATCTGTATTTTTTTTTTGTTGCATGGGCTGCATCTCAATCCAGAAGGGTATCTGACTATGTCGCCCTTTCCACATGGGCTGCATCTCAATCCAGAGGGTATCTGACTATGTCGCCCTTTCCACATGGGCTGCATCTCAATCCAGAGGGTATCTGACTATGTCGCCCTTCCACATGGGCTGCATCTCAATCCCTACCCGTATCTGACTACGTCACCCTTCCACATGGGCTGCATCTCAATCCCTACCCGTATCTGACTATGTCACCCTTCCACATGGGCTGCGTCTCAATCCCTACCCGTATCTGACTATGTCACCCTTCCACATGGGCTGCGTCTCAATCCCTACCCGTATCTGACTAGGTCACCTTTCCACATGGGCTGCGTCTCAATCCCTACCCTTATCTGACTATGTCACCCTTCCACATGGGCTGCATCTCAATCCCTACCCGTATCTGACTATGTCACCCTTCCACATGGGCTGCATCTCAATCCCAACCCGTATCTGACTATGTTGCCCTTCCACATGGGCTGCATCTCAATCCCAACCCGTGTATCTGCCAATGTCGCCCTTCCACATTGCGGTGGACGGTGGCCCGAGCTACAGAGCTGTTTGTCAGACCAGGAGACATCCTATAAATCGGTCTCGGTCGTTTCACAAAAAAACGTCTATAGCATCGGTTTGGCCTACAAAAAAAACGAATATGACCACTCTATGACAACTTTATGACCACTCTATGACCACTCTATGACAACTCTATGACCGCTCTATGAAAACTCTATGACCACTCTATGACAACTCTATGACTACTCTATGACAACTCTATGACCACACTATGACAACTCTATGACCACTCTATGGCAGCTCTATGACAGCTCTATGACCACTCTATGACCACTCTATGACCGCTCTATGACTGCTCTATGACCTCTCTATGACAACTCTATGACCGCTCTATGACCGCTCTATGACCACTCTATGACAACTTTATGACCGCCATATGACCACTCTATGACCGCTCTATGACAGCTCTATGACCGCTCTATGACCGCTCTATGAATGCTCTATGACCGCTCTATGACAACTCTATGACTACTCTATGACAACTTTATGACCACTCTATGACCACTCTATGACAACTCTATGACCGCTCTATGAAAACTCTATGACCACTCTATGACAACTCTATGACCACTCTATGACAACTCTATGACCACACTATGACAACTCTATGACCACTCTATGGCAGCTCTATGACAGCTCTATGACCACTCTATGACCACTCTATGACCGCTCTATGACTGCTCTATGACCTCTCTATGACAACTCTATGACCGCTCTATGACCACTCTATGACAACTTTATGACCGCCATATGACCACTCTATGACCGCTCTATGACAGCTCTATGACCGCTCTATGACCGCTCTATGAATGCTCTATGACCGCTCTATGACAACTCTATGACTACTCTATGACAACTTTATGACCACTTTATGACCACTCTATGACAACTCTATGACCGCTCTATGACCACTCTATGACCAATCTATGACAAATCTATGAACGCTCTATGACCACTCTCACGAACACAATGGTGTTCTCTGTTTTGCTCTACGTGGCCACCACAAGTGGCACGGGACTCGTCTAAAGTCGCTAAAGCTGATGTACCAACTTCTGTCACAAACAAATATCACACACACACACACACACGCACGCACGCACGCACACACACACACAAACAAACAAACAAACAAACAAACAAAACAAACACACAAACATACACACACACACACAAACACACACACACACACACAAACACACACACACACACGCACAAACATACACACACACACACACACAAACACAAACAAACAAACACACACACACACACAAAGAAAAAAACACATCCACAAACACACACACACACACACAATCACACACATATAAACAAACACACACACACACATAATCACACACACAAACACAAAAACACAATAGCTATTTCGAAGAACTTTCCCAAGTTGAAAACCTGACTATCCTAAGCTGTGACTGTATTAACCTGGAGACCACACTGATCAGCCTTATGGAGGAGAGTTTATTAACCTGGAGACCACACTGATCAGCCTTATGAAGGAGAGTTTATTAACCTGGAGACCACACTGATCAGCCTTATGGAGGAGAGTTTATTAACCTGGAGACCACACTGATCAGCCTTATGGAGGAGAGATTACCTGGAGACCACACTGATCAGCCTTATGAAGGAGAGATTACCTGGAGACCACACTGATCAGCCTTATGAAGGAGAGTTTATTAACCTGGAGACCACACTGATCAGCCTTATGGAGGAGAGTTTATTAACCTGGAGACCACACTGATCAGCCTTATGGAGGAGAGATTACCTGGAGACCACACTGATCAGCCTTACGAAGGAGAGTTTATTAACCTGGAGACCACACTGATCAGCCTTATGGAGGAGAGATTATTAACTTGGAGACCACACTGATCAGCCTTATGGAGGAGAGATTGCCTGGAGACCACACTGATCAGCCTTATGGAGGAGAGTTTATTAACCTGGAGACCACACTGATCAGCCTTATGGAGGAGAGTTTATTAACCTGGAGACCACACTGATCAGCCTTATGGAGGAGTGATTACCTGGAGACCACACTGATCAGCCTTACGAAGGAGAGTTTATTAACCTGGAGACCACACTGATCAGCCTTATGGAGGAGAGATTATTAACTTGGAGACCACACTGATCAGCCTTATGGAGGAGAGATTGCCTGGAGACCACACTGATCAGCCTTATGGAGGAGAGTTTATTAACCTGGAGACCACACTGATCAGCCTTATGGAGGAGAGATTATTAACCTGGAGACCACACTGATCAGCCTTATGGAGGAGAGATTTCCTGGAGACCACACTGATCAGCCTTATGGAGGAGAGTTTATTAACCTGGAGACCACACTGATCAGCCTTATGGAGGAGCGTTTATTAACCTGGAGACCACACTGATCAGCCTGATCGAGGAGAGATTCCCTGGAGACCACACTGATCAGCCGTATGGAGGAGAGTTTATTAACCTGGAGACCACACTGATCAGCCTTATGAAGGAGAGTTTATTAACCTGGAGACCACACTGATCAGCCTTATGAATGAGAGTTTATTAACCTGGAGACCACACTGATCAGCCTTATGGAGGAGAGTTTATTAACCTGGAGACCCCACTGATCAGCCTTATGGAGGAGAGTTTATTAACCTGGAGATCACACTGATCAGCCTTATTAAGGAGAGATTTTAACCTGGAGACCACACTGATCAGCCTTATGGAGGAGAGATTACCTGGAGACCATGCTGATCAGCCATATGAAGGAGAGATTACCTGGAGACCATGCTGATCAGCCTAATGGAGGAGAGATTACCTGCAGACCACACTGATAAGCCTTATGAAGGAGAGTTTATTAACCTGGAGACCACACTGATCAACCTTATGAAGGAGAGTTTATTAACCTGGAGACCACACTGATCAGCCTTATGGAGGAGAGATTATTAACTTGGAGACCACACTGATCAGCCTTATGGAGGAGAGATTACCTGGAGACCACACTGATCAGCCTTATGGAGGAGAGTTTATTAACCTGGAGACCACACTGATCAGCCTTATGGAGGAGAGATTACCTGCAGACCACACTGATCAGCCTTATGGAGGAGAGATTATTAACCTGGAGACCACACTGATTAGCCTTATGGAGGAGAGTTTACTAACCTGGAGACCATCCTGATCAGCCTTATGAAGGAGAGATATCCTGGAGACCACATTGATCAGCCTTATGGAGGAGAGATTACCTGGAGACCACACTGATCAGCCTTATGAAGGAGAGATTACCTGGAGACGACACTGATCAGCCTTATGAAGGAGAGATTATTAACCTGGAGACCACACTGATCAGCCTTATGGAGGAGAGTTTATTAACCTGGAGACCACACTGATCAGCCTTATGAAGGAGGGTTTATTAACCTGGAGACCACACTGATCTGCCTTTTGAAGGAGAGATTACCTAGAGACCACACTGATCAGCCTTATGAAGGAGATATTATTAACCTGGAGACCACACTGATCAGCCTTATGGAGGAGAGATTACCTGGAGACCACACTGATCAGCCTTATGGAGGAGAGATTACCTGGAGACCACACTGATCAGCCTTATGGAGGAGAGATTACCTGGAGACCACACTGATCAGCCTTATGGAGGAGACTGTATTAACCTGGAGACCACACTGATCAGCCTTATGGAGGAGAGTTTATTAACCTGGAGACCACACTGATTAGCCTTATGGAGGAGAGTTTATTAACCTGGAGACCACACTGATCAGACTTATGGAGGAGAGTTTATTAACCTGGAGACCACACTGATCAGCCTTATGGAGGAGAGATATCCTGGAGACCACACTGATCAGCCTTATGGAGGAGCGTATATTAACCTGGAGACCACACTGATCAGCCTTATGAAGGAGAGATTACCTGGAGACCACACTGATCAGCCTTATTGAGGAGAGATTACCTGGAGACCACACTGATCAGCCTTATGAAGGAGAGATTATTAACCTGGAGACCACGCTGATCAGCCTTATGGAGGAGTGTTTATTAACCTGGAGACCACACTGATCAGCCTTATGGAGGAGAGTTTATTAACCTGGAGACCACACTGATCAGCCTTATGAAGGAGAGTTTATTAACCTGGAGACCACACTGATCAGCCTTATGAAGGACAGTTTATTAACCTGGAGACCACACTGATCAGCCTTATGGAGGAGAGTTTATTAACCTGGAGACCACACTGATCAGCCTTATGGAGGAGAGATTACCTGGAGACCACACTGATCAGCCTTATGAAGGAGAGTTTATTAACCTGGAGACCACACTGATCAGCCTTATGGAGGAGAGTTTATTAACCTGGAGACCACACTGATCAGCCTTATGAAGGAGAGTTTATTAACCTGGAGACCACACTGATCAGCCTTATGGAGGAGAGTTTATTAACCTGGAGACCACACTGATCAGCCTTATGAAGGAGAGTTTATTAACCTGGAGACCACACTGATCAGCCTTATGGAGGAGAGATATCCTGGAGACCACACTGATCAGCCTTATGGAGGAGCGTTTATTAACCTGGAGACCACACTGATCAGCCTTATGAAGGAGAGATTACCTGGAGACCACACTGATCAGCCTTATGGAGGAGAGTTTATTAACCTGGAGACCACACTGATCAGCCTTATGGAGGAGTTTATTAACCTTGAGACCACACTGATCAGCCTTATGAAGGAGAGTTTATTAACCTGGAGACCACACTGATAAGCCATATGGAGGAGAGATTACCTGGAGACCACACTGATCAGCCTTATGGAGGAGAGATATCCTGGAGACCACACTGATCAGCCTTATGGAGGAGCGTTTATTAACCTGGAGACCACACTGATCAGCCTTATGAAGGAGAGATTACCTGGAGACCACACTGATCAGCTTTATGGAGGAGAGATTACCTGGAGACCACACTGATCAGCCTTATGGAGGAAAGTTTATTAACCTGGAGACCACACTGATCAGCCTTATGAAGGAGAGATTACCTGGAGACCACACTGATCAGCCTTATGGAGGAGAGTTTAATAACCTGGAGACCACACTGATCAGCCTTATGGAGGAGAGATTACCTGGAGACCACACTGATCAGCCTTATGAAGGAGAGATTATTAAGCTGGAGACCACACTGATCAGCCTTATGGAGGAGCGTTTATTAACCTGGAGACCACACTGATCAGCCTTATGGAGGAGAGTTTATTAACCTGGAGACCACACTGATCAGCCTTATGAAGGAGAGTTTATTAACCTGGAGACCACACTGATCAGCCTTATGAAGGAGAGTTTATTAAGCTGGAGACCACACTGATCAGCCTTATGGAGGAGAGTTTATTAACCTGGAGACCACACTGATCAGCCTTATGGAGGAGAGATTACCTGGAGACCACACTGATCAGCCTTATGAAGGAGAGATTATTAACCTGGAGACCACACTGATCAGCCTTATGGAGGAGCGTTTATTAACCTGGAGACCACACTGATCAGCCTTATGAAGGAGAGATTACCTGGAGACCACACTGATCAGCCTTATGGAGGAGAGATTACCTGGAGACCACACTGATCAGCCTTATGGAGGAAAGTTTATTAACCTGGAGACCACACTGATCAGCCTTATGAAGGAGAGATTACCTGGAGACCACACTGATCAGCCTTATGGAGGAGAGTTTAATAACCTGGAGACCACACTTATCAGACTTATGGAGGAGAGATTACCTGGAGACCACACTGATCAGCCTTATGAAGGAGAGATTATTAACCTGGAGACCACACTGATCAGCCTTATGGAGGAGCGTTTGTTAACCTGGAGACCACACTGATCAGCCTTATGAAGGAGAGTTTATTAACCTGGAGACCACACTGATCAGCCTTATGGAGGAGAGTTTATTAACCTGGAGACCACACTGATCAGCCTTATGAAGGAGAGTTTATTAACCTGGAGACCACACTGATCAGCCTTATGAAGGAGAGTTTATTAACCTGGAGACCACACTGATCAGCCTTATGGAGGCGAGATTACCTGGAGACCACACTGATCAGCCTTATGGAGGAGAGATTACCTGGAGACCACACTGATCAGCCTTATGAAGGAGAGTTTATTAACCTGGAGACCACACTGATCAGCCTTATGAAGGAGAGTTTATTAACCTGGAGACCACACTGATCAGCCTTATGGAGGAGAGTTTATTAACCTGGAGACCACACTGATCAGCCTTATGAAGGAGAGTTTATTAACCTGGAGACCACACTGATCAGCCTTATGAAGGAGAGTTTATTAACCTGGAGACCACACTGATCAGCCTTATGGAGGCGAGATTACCTGGAGACCACACTGATCAGCCTTATGGAGGAGAGATTACCTGGAGACCACACTGATCAGCCTTATGAAGGAGAGTTTATTAACCTGGAGACCACACTGATCAGCCTTATGGAGGAGAGTTTATTAACCTGGAGACCAAACTGATCAGCCTTATGGAGGAGAGATTACCTGGAGACCATGCTGATCAGCCTTATGAAGGAGAGTTTATTAACCTGGAGACCACACTGATCAGCCTTATGGAGGAGAGATTACCTGGAGACCACACTGATCAGCCTTAAGAGTCTGTGGCTCTCAGACAGGTCTGCTGACTTCAACAGAAATTATTTACAGTGATGGGAGGATGCTTATTTGGGAATCTAGGCCAATCAAATAAACATACCGATGTGACTCGTTTCAGGAAACGAGGCATATGTCGCACGTCATCACTTCACAGGAGAGTCATTTTTATGCTATCAAAATTTATTTTTTTGGAGGGGGCAGAAATGCCTTCTGGAACATGTGAACTTTCAAATAAACTTAATAGCAAACTTGTATGTCATCTGTAAATACGAATACAATTGGAAAATGACCAGCCTAGTAGGTTTAGCTATGGAAAAAGTCAGGAACCTTCCTGTTAGCCATGATTGGCTGAGATAATGAGTGGGCTGGACATGCCGAGAGATGACTTTGTATTGGCCTTTCATGTAGCATGCCTCTTTCTAAAACATGAGCTGCTCAAAATGTATAGGTAATCCTTTCTAACGCAGATTTTTTTTGTTTGAAAGATGTCACAAAGATCTACAAAAGTGTTGCTCTTCACTTTATGGAGGTCCGTGTTTTGAAATAAGTGGAATGCCCGGTGGAAGCAGAGTATGATAGGTAAGGAGATGGGGAACATTCAGGCGTTTGATTGCAAATATGCAGACAGAAAAGAGAACACACAAAAAGGCTGTTGTATAAAACACCTGTCTCCGGATTACATCTTCAAACTAAAGGGGGAAGCGTTCATCCATGTATACGGATGGGTGGGAGAGTTTAGCTAGCTACATTTACAGATATTATAAGTTTCTAATTTAGTCGGAAAGTTGTTTTCATTGCAAGTTAAAGCGTACTGTTAGCTAACCAGCTAACATTAGCTGGTTGTCCGGCTCGCTAGCTTACGTTATGTGTATGATCCTTGTAGTAATATTATTCGTATCTCAGACCCATTTGCATTGCTAGTTATAGCCTAATGTTAGCTAGCTAGCTAACATTGATTATAGTTGGTTATCTACCTGCAGATTCATGCGGGGTAATAACGTTATTGTGATTATAGTTCATTATTTAGCTAGGTAGCTACATGTCTAAAACAAAAGACTCCACTATGCAAATAACCATTTCACTGTACTGTTTACACCTTCTGTAGTCTACGCATGTGACAAATCAACTTTGATTTTATTTGGTATAGTGTGTGTTTACCAGAGACGGTAATGTGATGAACAACATGACCTGCACCAAAGTCAAATTAGGATATAACGTTAGGCCAACGAGACAGAGTCCAAGTTCTAAAATTCTCTTTTTTTATTTCGTCACACTCACAACCTTTTAAGCTATTTTCTGTAATTAGCTAGCCATTATCTTGTAAATAATGATCTTGTTGTGAGTTTATTTTCTCGTAATAATCAAAACAAATTAGCTAAAGTTAAGACGTCGTCAGCAATGTATGGTGTGTTCATTATTTGATCTGGCTAGCCAGCTAACTTAACGTTAGCTAGCTAGCTAACAAGCTAAAAAAACGAACCAAAACAACAAGTTGCTTTTAGTTGCCTGGTTTGTTAGATTGAAATATAATACACTTGTGGTTAAACGGATGGAGTTTATTGGAGTTTATGAACACCAGTTATGCTATTTTGGACCCCCAGGCTGCGTTTTTGTCGTCATTTTTTTTACATTTTTTTTTTTACCTTTATTTAACTAGGCAAGTCATTTAAGAACAAATTCATATTTACAATGACGGCCTAGGAACAGTGGGTTAACTGCCTTGTTCAGGGGCAGAACGACAGATCATACTTCATCATAACGACAAGTTTGACGTCGGACGACAATAGAATGTTCGTGATGTCACTGCGACAACTGTCTACAGACATGTCCATAGACGTAGTATAAACCAGCCTTATTAAGTCTTGAAACCTTTAGTTGTTTAGTGCACTATCGTACTCACTCTGTTTAGCACATGGCCTCACATGTGAATCCTTAAAGAGATGGGTGGGGCTAAAGGCTTAAGAGGGTGTGAACGATACTGAATGGGTGTAGACAAAGAAGAGTTAGATTGTTTACCAAAACAAGGGCGATTTTCTCAAAAGTGGGGTTACAAGTTTATCAAGTTTCAAAACAGAATTACTTTCCCGTTGTTCCTCAACTGCAACAAATTTCTAGCTCTGAGTCTCTACTTTTATCCAATATAAGACTGAATTGAGCCGGTTGTTCGCAAATACACACACACACACACACACACACACACACACACACACACACACACACACACACACACACACACACACACACACACACACACACACACACACAAGCCCTGTGGTGGTGGCCTCAGAGTGGAGGGTTATGTGTCTGTGTCCTCCAATCACTGTCCATCAGCTAAACAGATCAACTCTGGACTGACTCACTGTCCTGACATAAACCTCATCAGCTAAATAGATCAACGCTGGACTGACTCACTGTCCTGACATACACCTCATCAGCTAAACAGATCAACTCTGGACTGACTGCACTGTCCTGACATAAACCTCATCAGCTAAACAGATCAACTCTGGACTGACTCACTGTCCTGACATACACCTCATCAGCTAAACAGATCAACTCTGGACTGACTCACTGTCCTGACATAAACCTCATCAGCTAAACAGATCAACTCTGGACTGACTCACTGTCCTGACATAAACCTCATCAGCTAAACAGATCAACTCTGGACTGACTGCACTGTCCTGACATTAACCTCATCAGCTAAACAGATCAACTCTGGACTGACTGCACTGTCCTGACATTAACCTCATCAGCTAAACAGATCAACTCTGGACTGACTGCACTGTCCTGACATAAACCTCATCAGCTAAACAGATCAACTCTGGACTGACTCAATGTCCTGACATACACCTCATCAGCTAAACAGATCAACTCTGGACTGACTCACTGTCCTGACATACACCTCATCAGCTAAACAGATCAACTCTGGACTGACTGCACGCAGCCGGTGTCTCAACAGCCCTCTTCTCAGCTGAGTTCTGTGGCTCTGGCTTCGAGACAAGGCAGAAGCCGGATTATTCCGGCGATTGTGATAGGGAGTTCGATGGTTGAGGCATATATCTGTTCCTGGGGCAGATACTGTCATGGTTCATGTTGGGGGTCAAAGTTCAGGATATCACCAGGTTTCTTCCTGAGGCTGTGAGTCACTCCCTGGGGCTGATAGTGTCATGTTGGGGGTCAAAGTTCAGGATATCACCAGGTTTCTTCCTGAGGCTGTGAGTCAGTCACCCGGGACTTATACTATCATGTTTCACGTGGGGGGTCAAAGTTCAGGATATCTCCAGGTTTCTTCCCGAGGCTGTGAGTCAGTCCCCGGGACTGATACTGTCATGTTGGGGGTCAAAGTTCAGGATATCACCAGGTTTCTTCCCGAGGCTGTGAGTCAGTCACCGGGGGCTGATACTGTCATGTTGGGGGTCAAAGTTCAGGATATCACCAGGTTTCTTCCCGAGGCTGTGAGTCACTCCCTGGGGCTGATACTGTCATGTTGGGGGTCAAAGTTCAGGATATCACCAGGTTTCTTCCCGAGGCTGTGAGTCAGTCCCTGGGGCTGATACTATCATGGTTCACATGGGACTCAAATGATATTGTGAAGGGCAGCTCAGAACAGCTGAACATGGATTTTAAAGGACTGATTGGGTCACTACTTTACACCAACAAACGCCCCATAATATCTGTCCCCTCTGCCCTCCATAAATCGTGGCATTGAACGGTTCAGTAGACTTTTAGTCCTCCACAAGTGGATACGAGACAATTACAGCTCTGTGGGTATAACATGTATTGACACCTTATGGAAACAAAACACGTTTTATAAGGAGGATGGGATTCACCACCCAAATCATTTGGGTTTCCTGGATCCTTTCACATTATAATAAGGCTGCGTTGAGACAATGCCTTATCAATGAGCCAAGCCCAGCTCAGTTAATCCCTACCATTGTGTCGCTGAGTTGTCATAATGCTTCAGCAAAATGTACATTATGTCACGGTTGTCGTAGGAAGGAGCGGACCAAAGTGCAGCGTGTGTGTCGTTCCACGTTTTATTACACTGTGAAACTACGCAATACATAAATTAACTAGAGAACAAAACAACAAACCGTGACGCAGAGCTGAAACATACACTAACTCAGAAACAATCTCCCACAAACCCAGGTGGGAAAAAACCCTACTTAAGTATGATCTCCAATTAGAGGCAAAGAGGACCAGCTGCCTCTAATTGGAGATCATCCCAAACAAAACCCAACATAGAAATACAAAACTAGAACATGAAAACATAGAAAAACTAAACTAGAAAACCCCCCTGTCACGCCCTGACCTAATCTACCATAGAAAATAACAGCTTACTATGGTCAGGACGTGACACGTTATCCCAGGGGCGTTGGTAGACACAATGTAAGTAACCTAATTTATGTCCCTCTAACTGTCCTGAATGCTTCTGCTGATCCTACAGCTATTGTATGCAGTAATCATATGCCTATGAACCAGCGTGATACTGTTAGCACTGAGGTGCTATGCCCTAGCAGGAAGTCCACTGTGTCCACTAATACAAATAACCTGAGCATGTCTACCTCTGCTAAGCTTTCTAGTAAAGCAAGAAAATCAACGAAGCATCCCAGAAAAGGGTTAAAAATAGCCTACTTTAACATATGTAGCATAAGAAACAAGGTTATATATATATATATATATATATATATATATATATATATCTTGCTAGTAACAGATGACATTCTATTCTGACTATATCTGAAACTCACTTAGATAACACCTTTGATGATACAGTGGTAGCAATACATAGTTATAACATCTACAGAAAAGACAGGAATTCCAATGGTGGAGGTGTGGCTGTTTATATTCAGAACCACATTCCTGTAAAGCTTAGAGAGGATCTCATGTTAAATACTGTTGAAGTAATATGGCTACAGGTTCATCTGTTCTCACCTAAAGCCCCATTCTGGTGGGAAGCTGCTATAGACCACCAAGTGCTAACAGTCAGTATCTGGATAACATGTGTGAAATGCTTGAAAATGTATGTGATATCAACAGAGAGGTATATTTTCTGGGTGATTTAAATATTGACTGGCTTTCATCAAGCTGCCCAATCAAGAGAAAGCTTTAAACAGTAACCAGTGCCTGCAACCTGATTCAGGTTATCAGTCAACCAACCAGGGTAGATGCAAACAGTACAGGAATGAAATCCTCAACATGTATCGATCATATCTTTACTAATACTAAAATACATTTGTTTAAAAGCAGTATCCACATCCATTGGATGTTCCAAAGGCCGAATATTATGTATAAGAGGTCATGAAATAAGCTTTGTACTGATTCCTATGTTTATTTCTTAAATAAATGTAACCTTTATTTAACTAGGCAAGTTCAGTTAAGAACAAATTCTTATCTACAATGACGGACTACACCGGCCAAACCCGGACGATGCTGGGCCAATTGTGCTCCGCCCTATGGGACTCCCAATCACGGCCGGTTGTGATACAGCCTGGAATGGAACCAGGGTCTGTAGTGACTCCTCTAGCATTGAGATGCGGTGTCTTAGATCGCTGTGATACATCCTGGAATCGAACCAGGGTCTGTAGTGACGCCTCTAGCACTGAGATGCAGGGCCTTAGACCGCTGTGATACAGCCTGGAATCGAACCAGGGTCTGTAGTGACGCCTCTAGCACTGAGATGCAGTGCCTTAGACCGCTGTGATACAGCCTGGAATGGAACCAGGGTCTGTAGTGACGCCTCTAGCTCTGAGATGCAGAGCCTTAGACCGCTGTGATACAGCCTGGAATGGAACCAGGGTCTGTAGTGACTCCTCTAGCACTGAGATGCAGGGTCTTAGACCGCTGTGATACACCCTGGATTCGAACCAGGGTCTGTAGTGAGAGCCCATGTTGTTGGTGTGAAGAATGTTTGTTGGTGTCTAATGGTGGGTAATAACGAGCCACCAGACCCTGCACTTGACACATTAATGAAATTGCTGATCCCAGTTACTAAGAAGCATGTACCCACTAAGAAAATTACTTGTAAAAACTGTTAAATTCCCTTGTGGATTGAAGAGGAACTAAAATGGTATGATTGAGTGTGATGAGACAATAAGGAATGGCTGATAAGGAATGGCTGATAAGGAATGGCCGATAAGGAATGGCCGATAAGGAATGGCTGATAAGGAATGGCCGATAAGGAATGGCTGATAAGGAATGGGTGATAAGGAATGGGTGATAAGGAATGGGTGATAAGGAATGGCCGATAAGGAATGGCCGATAAGGAATGGCCGATAAGGAATGGCCGATAAGGAATGGCCGATAAGGAATGGCCGATAAGGAATGGCCGATAAGTAATGGCCGATAAGGAATGGCCGATAAGGAATGGCCGATAAGGAATGGCCGATAAGGAATGGCCGATAAGGAATGGCCGATAAGGAATGGCCGATAAGGAATGGCCGATAAGGAATGGCCGATAAGGAATGGCCGATAAGGAATGACCGATAAGGAATGGCCGATAAGGAATGGCCGATAAGGAATGGCCGATAAGGAATGGCCGATAAGGAATGGCCGATAAGGAATGGCCGATAAGGAATGGCCGATAAGGAATGGCTGCACAACCGATTGGAAAACGTAAAGTTCTGCAAATTGACAAATCATGTGACTAAACTGAATAAAAAGATGAAGAAACGACACTATGAAACAAAGATAAACGAACATGAAGAATGATTGTAAAAAATAATAATAATTGCAGCACCTTCAATGTAATGCTGTGAAAAAAGGCAAACTCAGCTCCTAAGCTCATTCATTACAAAACCAACTGATATTGAAAACTACTTTAATGATTTTTTTTCATTGGCATGAAAAGCAAATTTAGGGATGACATGCCAGCAACAAATGATGACACTACACATCCAAGTATATCGGACCATATTACGACAGACAAGAAGTGTACTTTTGACAAAAATGTTACTCTTGAATTGCATAAAGTCAGTGTGGAAGATGTGAAACAATTATTGTTGTCTATCAACAATGACAAGCCACCGGGGTCTGACAACTTGGATGTAAAATTACTGAGGATAAAAGCGGACGATATTGCCACTCCTATTTGCCACATCTTCAATTTAAGCCTATTAGAGAGCGTGTTCCCTGAGGCCAGGAGGGAAGCTGAAGTCATTCCACTACCTAAGAATAATAAAGCCCCCCCTTTACTGGCTCAAATAGTCGACCAATCACACCCTTAATAAACTTCTGGGTAAAAAATGGTGTGTTTGACCAGATATGATGCTATTTTACAGTAAACAAACTGACAACAGACTTTTCAGGGAAGGACATTCAACAAGCACAGCACTTAACACAAATTACTGATGATTGGCTGAGAGAAATTGATGATAATGGTACTGGGGGGGGACTGTCCTTGTTAGACTTCAGTGCAGCTTTTGACATTATCAAATAGTCGACCAATCAGCCTGTTACCAACCCTTAGTAAACTTCTTGGGGAAAAAATGGTGTTGACCAGATATAATGCTATTTTACAGTAAACAAACTGACAACAGACTTTCAGTACGCTTATAGGGAAGGACAATCAACAAGCACAAATTATAAATTTATTATTTTTAAATCTTCTTAGACTGTGGCTTTGACATTGATCAAATATAAATAAAATGTTATTTGTCACATGTGCTGAATACACAGGTGTAGTAGACCTTACAGTGAATGCTGAATACATATGGTGTAGACCTCACAGTGAAATGCTGAATACAACAGGTGTAGTAGACCTTACAGTGAATGCTGAATACAACAGGTGTAGTAGACCTTAACAGTGAAATGCTGAATACAACAGGTGTAGACCTCACAGTGAAATGCTGAATACAACAGGTGTAGTAGACCTAGTGAAATGCTGAATCACAGGGTTGTATGCTGAATACAACAGGTGTAGTAGACCTTACAGTGAAATGCTGAAATACAACAGGTGTAGTAGACCTCACAGTGAAATGCTGAAATACAACAGGTGTAGTAGACCTCACAGTGAAATGCTGAATACCAACAGGTGTAGTAGACCTCACAGTGAAATGCTGAATACAACAGGTGTAGTAGACCTCACAGTGAAATGCTGAATACAACAGGTGTAGTAGACCTCACAGTGAAATGCTGAATACAACAGGTGTAGTAGAATACAACAGGTGTAGTAGACCTTACAGTGAAATGCTGAATACAACAGGTGTAGTAGACCTTACAGTGAAATGCTGAATACAACAGGTGTAGTAGACCTTAACAGTGAAATGCTTGCTTACCATCTCTTAATCTTAGTGATCCCTTCACCCCATTCCCGCTCGAATCCCGTTAACGGGTTTGATTTGACAACATCCGGTGAAATTGCAGCGCGCCAAATTCAAAAAACAGAAATTGCTCATAATAAAAATTCATAAAACATACAAGTGTTATACATCAAAATAAAGCTTAACTTCTTGTTAATCCAGCCGCTGTGTCAGATTTCAAAAAGGCTTTACGGCGAAAGCAAACCATGTGATTATCTGAGGACAGCGCCCCGCATGCAAACACATGAAAATCAGATTTCAACCAGGCAGGTGCGCGATAAAAGTCAGAAATAGCGATATAATTAATGCCTTACCCTTGAAGATCTTCTTCTGTTGGCACTCCAAAATGTCCCAGAAACATCACAAATGGTCCTTTTGTTCGATAATGTCCTTCTTTATGTCCCAAAAATGTCAGTTTATTTGGCGCGTTTGATTTCAGAAATACACCGGTTTCAACTCACCCAACATGCCTACAAAGAATCTAATAAGTTACCTGTAAACTTGGTCCAAACATTTCAAACAACATTCCTAATCCAACCTTAGGTATCCTAAAATGTAAATAATCGATAAAATTTAAGACGGAATATATTGTGTTCAATACCGGATAAAAACAACGCAAAGCGTGTTCCAGCCCCCCCCCCCCCCAAACAGAAGAGTCCACTTTGCTTGACACTCGCAATGAACAGCCCTACTTCCTCATTTCTCAAAAGAAAAACATCAACCAATTTCTAAAGACTGTTGACATCTAGTGGAAGCCATAGGAACTGCAAACAGGTTACTATTAAATAGAGATTCCCATAGAAACATAACAGATTGACCTCAATTTGTTTTTCCCCTGGATGGT
Source organism: Salmo trutta (assembly GCF_901001165.1). NCBI lineage: Eukaryota > Metazoa > Chordata > Actinopteri > Salmoniformes > Salmonidae > Salmo > Salmo trutta. The sequence goes on from NW_021822479.1 coordinate 16,796, forward strand.
TTGTCCTCGGGGTTTCGCCTGCCAAATCAGTTCTGTTATACTCACAGACATTACAGACATTACTTTACACATCACAGACATTATTTTAACAGTTTTGGAAACTTTAGAGTGTTTTCTATCCAAATCTACCAATTATATGCGTATCCTAGCTTCTGGGCCTGAGTAAAAGGCAGTTTACCTTTGGGCACGCTTTTCATCCGGACGTGAAAATACTCCCCCTATCCCTAAGAAGTTTTAACCAACAATGCAGTTTTAATAAAATACCTTAAAAAAAAGTAAGAAATAAAAGCAAACATAATTAAAGAGCAAAACTACACTAGCGACGCATAGATAATAACAGAGAGTAGCAGCAGCATAGAAGAGGGGAAGCGGTGGGGGGGGTGGTAATGCAAATAGTCTGGGTAACCATTTGACAAGATGTTCAGGAGTCTTATGGCTTGGGGGGGTAGAAGCTGTTTAGAAGCCTCTTGGACCTAGACTTGGCGCTCCGGTACCGCTTGCCGTGCGGTAGCAGAGAGAACAGTCTATTTTAGGGCCCTTCCTCTATCACCACCTAGTATTGAGGCAGGAAGCTTGGCCTCGGTGATGTACTGGGCCAAATCGTTTCAGTCTCCTGAGGGGGAATGGGTTTTGTCGTGCCTCTCTCACGACTGTCTTGGTGTGTTTTGGACCATTCTAGTTTGTTGTTGATGTGGACGCCAAGGAATTTGAAGCTCTCAACCTGCTCCACTACAGCCCCGTCGATGAGAATAGGGGGGACGTGCTCTGTCCTCCTTTTCCTGTAGTCCACAATCATCTCTGTTTGTCTCGATCACGTTGAGGGAGAGGTTGTTGTCCACAGCCGACACCCGCAAGCACATTTGACTCTGTTAGGTGGAATAGCAAGAAGTGACAATCACAGCAGCAAGATTTCTTTGTGTCTCGTTGCCATGACAAAAAGGGCAACCAGTGTCACACAAACAACATAAATAAAAATCCACCATATTTATCTGTTTTATTTATCTTCCTCTACTATTCGTACTACAGCGACGTGCACGTTACTAAAACACTGAACATAGATGATAACATGACACCTGAAATGCCTTTCTGTTTACTGGTCATTTCTAATCGTTTGTTGTTGTTGTTAAATTTGTTTCTTCTCACTTTTTGTTTATTATTGTTTTTTTTTTTATTCACTCAATGGAAACACGTTTCCCATGCCAATAAAGCCCCATTTGAATTGAATTGTGAGGGGAGAGAGAGAGGGAGAGAGAGAGAGAGAGAGAGAAAGAGAGGGAGAGAGAGAGAGAGAAAGAGAGGGAGAGAGAGAGAGAGACAGAGAGAGAGAGAAACAGAGAGAGGAGAGAGAGAGAGCGAGAGAGAGAGAAACAGAGAGAGAGAAGAGAGAGAAACAGAGAGAGAGAGAGAACAGAGAGAGAGAGAGAGAGAGAAACAGAGAGAGAGAGAGAAACAGAGAGAGAGAGAGAGAAACAGAGAGAGAGAGAGAGAGAGATAATTTTCCAGCTGTAGACATGATGAATACAATTCTTTTCATGTTAAAACTCCATTAAAATTATTTCATCTTTTAGAGTATTATATGGAATTGGTTTTCAGTTTTCACATAAAAAAGAAGCTATTTATCAGACATATGTAGTCTGACGCATATGGTGTGTGTGTGTGTGTGTGTGTGTGTGTGTGTATGTGTGTGTGTGTGTGTGTGTGTGTGTGTGTGTGTGTGTGTGTGTGTGTGTGTCCATGGCATAGTGTATTTAACACCCGGCTTCCAGTGTGTCCCTGGTTTAAAAGAGAGAAAGTGCTTCCTCTGCAGGAAAGATCCCTGGTCAAAGTAGAGTCTGCAGTCAGATACAATGCCCCCCCCCCCGGTGTAGGTGTGTGTGTGTGTATGTGTGTGTGTGTGTGTGTGTGTATGTGTGTGTGTCTGTGTGTATGTGTGTTCTCACACTTTAATCTGTACTGAGATGCAGAACGCAAAGCAACTGAACTTTTAAACATCCAACTGGAATAAACCCCCAACCAAACACCACCGAACACACACCACACACACACACACTCATACATACACCACACACACTCATACTCAAACACACACCACACACACACCACCACACACACACTCATACACACACCACACCACACACTCAAAACACACACACACACCACACTCATACACACACTCATACACACACCACACACACTCATACACACACCACACACACTCATACACACATTGCAAACACCATGCTCTACCAACTGAGCCACCAACTGAACACACACCACACACACCACACGCAAACACACCACACACACTCATACACACACCACACACACACACTCAAACACACACCACACACACACACAAAACACACACCACACACACACTCATACACACACCACACACACACACATACACAACACACTCAAACACAACACCACACACACACTCATGACACACACCACACACACACACACACACACCACACACACACACTCAAACAGACACCACAAACACACACTCAAACACACACCACACACACACTCATACACACACCACACACACACTCATACACACACCACACCACCGAACACACACCACACAACACACTCATACACACACCACACACACACACTCAAACACACACCACACACACACACTCAAACACACACCACACACACACAATATCGTTCTCTCTTTCTGTCGCACACACACATTTCTATAGAAAAAGCAGGCTAGAGCTACCTAGCTAACATACCCACACAGAAGCATAGAGCTATCTAGCTAACATACCCACACAGAAGCATAGAGCTATCTAGCTAACATACACAAACAGAAGCATAGAGCTATCTAGCTAACATGCACAAACTGAAGCATAGAGCTACCTAGCTAACATACACAAACAGAAGCATAGAGCTATCTAGCTAACATGCACAAACTGAAGAATAGAGCTATCTAGCTAACATACACAAACAGAAGCATAGAGCTATCTCTAGCTAACATACACAAACAGAAGCATAGAGCTATCTAGCTAACATGCACAAACAGAAGCATAGAGCTATCTAGCTAACATGCACAAACAGAAGCATAGAGCTATCTAGCTAACATGCACACACAGAAGCATAGAGCTATCTAGCTAACATACACACACAGAAGCATAGCGCTATCTAGCTAACATACACAAACAGAAGAAAAGTGCTATCTAGCTAACATGCACAAACAGAAGCATAGAGCTATCTAGCTAACATACACAAACAGAAGCATAGAGCTACCTAGCTAACATACACAAACAGAAGCATAGAGCTATCTAGCTAACATACACAAACAGAAGCATAGAGCTATCTAGCTAACATACACAAACAGAAGCATAGAGCTATCTAGCTATCATACACAAACAGAAGCATAGAGCTACCTAGCTAACATACACAAACAGAAGCATAGAGGTATCTAGCTAACATACACAAACAGAAGCATAGAGCTATCTAGCTAACATACACACACAGAAGCATAGAGCTATCTAGCTAACATGCACAAACTGAAGCATAGAGCTATCTAGCTAACATACACACACAGAAGCATAGCGCTATCTAGCTAACATACACAAACAGAAGAAAAGTGCTATCTAGCTAACATGCACAAACAGAAGAATAGAGCTATCTAGCTAACATACACAAACAGAAGCATAGAGCTACCTAGCTAACATACACAAACAGAAGCATAGAGGTATCTAGCTAACATGCACAAACAGAAGAATAGAGCTATCTAGCTAACATGCACAAACAGAAGCATAGAGCTACCTAGCTAACATACACACACAGAAGCATAGAGCTATCTAGCTAACATACACAAACAGAAGCATAGAGCTACCTAGCTAACATACACACACAGAAGCATAGAGCTATCTAGCTAACATACACAAACAGAAGCATAGAGCTACCTAGCTAACATACACAAACAGAAGCATAGAGGTATCTAGCTAACATACACACACAGGTAATATGCTAACACATAAACATACTGCTGCCGACTAGGGTTGAATGGCGGGAAACCGGTTACTGAGATTTACCTCCCAAAATACCTCCCATTTCACAGGATAAATAACTGCAAGAAACTGGTAAATTATGAATGAATTATTTACATGAGCAGCATGATGTGAAATGGAACTGTTCAATTACCTGCTGTCTTCTCTACGGCCTTCTCTCTGCTCTCCGCATGATGAATGGTCAACGCTCAGGCTGGGGACTGACAGCTCATCTCAGGGTGGAGGGAGACATCCCATCTCAAGGTAAAGAGAGACATCCCATCTCAGGGTGGGGACAGACAGCCCATCTCAGGGTGGAGGGACAGACAGCCCATCTCAGGGTGGGGACAGACAGCCCATCTCAGGGTGGAGGGACAGACAGCCCATCTCAGGGTGGAGTGACAGAGAGCCCATCTCAGGGTGGGGACAGACAGCCCATCTCAGGGTGGAGGACAGACAGCCCATCTCAGGGTGGAGGGACAGACAGCCCATCTCAGGGTGGAGGACAGACAGCCCATCTCAGGGTGGAGGGACAGACAGCCCATCTCAGGGTGGGGACAGACAGCCCATCTCAGGGTGGAGGACCAGACAGCCCATCTCAGGGTGGAGGGACAGACAGCTCATCTCAGGGTGGAGGGAGACATCCCATCTCAGGGTGGGGACCGACAGCCCATCTCAGGGTAAAGAGAGACATCCCATCTCAGGGTGGGGACCGACAGCCCATCTCAGGGTGGGGACAGACAGCCCATCTCAGGGTGGAGGGACAGACAGCCCATCTCAGGGTGGGGACAGACAGCCCATCTCAGGGTGGAGGACAGACAGCCATCTCAGGGTGGAGGGACAGACAGCCCATCTCAGGGTGGGGACAGACAGCCCATCTCAGGGTGGAGGACAGACAGCCCATCTCAGGGTGGAGGGACAGACAGCCCATCTCAGGGTGGAGGACAGACAGCCCATCTCAGGGTGGAGGGACAGACAGCCCATATCAGGGTGGGAGGGACAGATAGCCCATCTCAGGGTGGAGGGACAGGACAGTCCCATCTCAGGGTGGAGGACAGACAGACATCTCAGGGTTGAGGGACAGACAGCCCATCTCAGGGTGGAGGGACAGACAGTCCATCTCAGGGGGAGGACAGACAGTCCATCTCAGGTGGAGGACAGACAGCCCATCTCAGGGTGGAGGGACAGACAGCCCATCTCAGGGTGGAGGGACAGACAGCCCATCTCAGGGGGAGGACAGACAGACCATCTCAGGGTGGAGGGACAGACAGACCATCTCAGGGTGGAGGACAGACAGCCCATCTCAGGGTGGAGGACAGACAGACATCTCAGGATGGAGGGACAGACAGACATCTCAGGGTGGAGGGACAACAGCCCATCCTTTTCCAGGTCACGCGCACCAGGGTCATTCCAGGCCGTTTGATTACTTGCTCAGCAGTCTCATCGCTTGGTGGTAGAAGCTCTCTGGGCTAGGTGGGACGTTAGCGTCCCACTCTATTCAACAGCCACCACTGAGGCCCATGCTTGGTGAAAAGCACTTGGTTGATCTCTGGGAGCAGAACACACGAGAGGGGAGGGGAGGGGAGGAGAGGAGGGGAGGAGAGGAGGAGGAGAGCTGAATAGATCATGAAAGACAAAAGTGAGCGAAGAATTAATATAAAGAAATAATCGCAGTAATGTAGTTTATGACTTAGTTTATGACTTAGTTTATGACTTAGTTAAAGAACAGTCGTTCTTTAAGTAACATGGTATTAGCGATACTCTCTTCACTCTCAATTCTGGATGTTATCTTAGCGATGTTGGTCTCCAGTTGTCTTATCACTGTTGTTGTCCAGTTGTCTTAGCGATGTTGGTGTCCAGTTGTCTTAGCGATGTTGGTGTCCAGTTGTCTTATCACTGTTGGTCTCCAGTTGTCTTATCACTGTTGGTCTCCAGTTGTCTTAGCGATGTTGGTGTCCAGTTGTCTTAGCGATGTTGGTGTCCAGTTGTCTTAGCGATGTTGGTGTCCAGTTGTCTTAGCGATGTTGGTCTCCAGTTGTCTTATCACTGTTGGTCTCCAGTTGTCTTAGCGATGTTGGTGTCCAGTTGTCTTAGCGATGTTGGTCTCCAGTTGTCGTATCACTGTTGGGTCTCCAGTTTCTTAGCGATGTTGGTCTCCAGTTGTCTTAGCGATGTTGGTCTCCAGTTGTCTTAGCGATGTTGGTCTCCAGAGTTGTCTTAGCGATGTTGGTGTCGCAGTTGTCTTAGCGATGTTGGTCTCCAGTTGTCTTAGCGATGTTGGGTGTCCAGTTGTCTTATCACTGTTGGTGTCCAGTTGTCTTAGCGATGTTGGTGTCCAGTTGTCTTAGCGATGTTGGTGTCCAGTTGTCTTATCACTGTTGGTGTCCAGTTGTCTTAGGCGATGTTTGGTGTCCATTGTCTTAGCGATGTTGGTGTCCAGTTGTCTTAGGCGATGTTGGTGTCCAGTTGTCTTAGCGATGTTGGTGTCCAGTTGTCCTTAGCGATGTTGGTCTCCAGTTGTCTTATCGATGTTGGTGTCCCAGTTGTCTTATCACTGTTGGTGTCCATTGTCTTATCCTGTTGGTGTCCAGTTGTCTTAGCGATGTTTGGTGTCCAGTTGTCTTAGCGATGTTGGTGTCCAGTTGTCTTAGCGATGTTGGTGTCCAGTTGTCTTAGCGATGTGGTGTCCAGTTGTCTTAGCGATGTTGGTGTCCAGTTGTCCTTAGCGATGTTGGTGTCCAGTTGTCTTAGCGATGTTGGGTGTCCAGTTGTCTTAGCGATGTTGGTCTCCAGTTGTCTTATCACTGTTGGTGTCCAGTTGTCTTATTCGATGTTGGTGTCCAGTTGTCTTAGCGATGTTGGTGTCCAGTGTCTTAGCGATGTTGGTCTCCAGTTGTCTTAGCGATGTTGGTGTCCAGTTGTCTTAGCGATGTTGGTGTCCAGTTGTTCTTAGCGATGTTGGTGTCCAGTTGTCTTAGCGATGTTGGTCTTCCAGTTGTCTTAGCGATGTTGGTGTCCAGTTGTCTTAGCGATGTTGGTGTCCAGTTGTCTTAGCGATGTTGGTGTCCAGTTGTCTTAGCGATGTTGGGTGTCCAGTTGTCTTATCACTGTTGGTGTCCAGTTGTCTTAGCGATGTTGGTGTCCAGTTGTCTTAGCGATGTTGGTGTCCAGTTGTCTTAGCGATGTTGGTGTCCAGTTGCAGGTGCTTCTACAAACACAAGAGAACATTTAGAAAAAAAACAGTGAATCCATTTTTACCGCGTGAGGAGGTTCCATCTATGCTGCTGCACATCTTGAATTTCACAGCTTCTTTGCAGGAACTAGTGATTTCTATGCTGCTGCGCATCTTCAATTTCCCAGCTTCTTTGCAGGAACTAGTGATTTCTATGCTGCTTGCACATCTTGAACTTCACAGCTTCTTTGCAGGAACTAGTGATTTCTATGCTGCTGCGCATCTTCAATTTCCCAGCTTCTTTGCAGGAACTAGTGATTTCTATGCTGCTTGCACATCTTGAACTTCACAGCTTCTTTGCAGGAACTAGTGATTTCTATGCTGCTGCACATCTTGAATTTCCCAGCTCTTCTTCGTCTCCACCCACTCAGCATCGTTCACACCCTCTTCAGCTTTAGCTCCACCCATCTCTTTATTAAGGATTCACATGTCAGGCCATGTACTAAACAACCAAATATTTTCCAAACTAATGGCTGGTTTATAAACTACGGGTGTGTTCGCTCTCTCGGAGCGTTCAGAATGGCATGCTGGACTCTGGTTGATCCGAGCGTTCTGACCTACAGCAGTCAAGCACCCAATTTAGCTGGCTGGCTAACGTTGGCTAGCTTGCTAGCTACTTCCAGACACATAATGAGAGAACATCTCACTCTGACCATTTTACTCTCCCTAGCAGAGCGTTAGGCTGCTTTCATGTTATCCAGAGAGTTGGTGACTGCAACTTTGCTGCTGGCAACAATTGAATAACTTTTTTTTTTGCAAATGTTTATTGATCAAGCCGGCCATGAACGTTGTAAAATTTGTCAGTTATTTTGCGTTATGGCACACTCAGATCTCGCGGCATGTCCAGCCCACTTATTATCTCAGCCAATCATGCTAGCGTGAAGGTTTAGATCTCGCGGCATGTCCAGCCCACTTATTATCTCAGCCAATCATGGCTAGCGGGGAAGGTTTAGATCTCGCGGCATGTCCAGCGGCCCACTTAATTATCTCAGCCACCATCATCATGGCTAGCGGGAAGGTTTAGATCTCGCGCATGTCCAGCCCACTTATTATCTCAGCCAATCATGACTAGCGGGAAGGTTTAGATCTCGCGGCATGTCCAGCCCACTATTATCTCAGCCAATCATGCTAAAGCGGGAAGGTTTAGATCTCGCGGCATGTCCAGGCCCACTTATTTCTCAGCCAATCATGACTACGGGAAGGTTTAGATCTCTCGGCATGTCCAGCCCACTTTATCTCAGCCAATCATGGCTAGTGGAAAGGTTTCAGACTTTTTCCGTTTCTAAACCAACTAGGCTCCTACTTTAAACAATTGTATTCATATTTACAGATGGCATACCGCTTTTGTTATTAAGTCACATAAAAGTTCATATGTTCCAGAAGGCATTTCTGCAAAAAAAAAAAAAGCATATTAGTTTAAAAAAAAGTTTATATTCAAACGGCTCTGCTGTGAAGTAGTGGCCCGCGATATATATGCCTCATTTCCTGAAACGGGTCACATCTTTCTAAATTGTCTCTGTGTTTTCTAGACCATCTGCAACTCAACACAGACATTTTAAAATAACTGTTTTCCAGAATTGAGACTCAGACCATCCAAATAGTTTTTACTACATTACATCACTTCTCTCTCTCTCTCTCTCTCTGTCTCTGTCTGTTCTC
>NW_021822480.1:0-85033 GCF_901001165.1 Salmo trutta
AATGCAAGACAATGCTAGACCTCATGTGGCTGGAGTGTGTCAGCAGTTCCTGCAAGAGGAAGGCATTGATGCTATGGACTGGCCTGCCCGTTCCCCAGACCTGAATCCAATTGAGCACATCTGGGACATCATGTCTCGCTCCATCCACCAACGCCACGTTGCACCACAGACTGTCCAGGAGTTGGCGGATGCTTTAGTCCAGGTCTGGGAGGAGATCCCTCAGGAGACCATCCGCCACCTCATCAGGAGCATGCCCAGGCGTTGTAGGAAGGTCATACACGCACGTGGAGGCCACACACACTACTGAGCCTCATTTTGACTTGTTTTAAGGACATTACATCAAAGTTGGATCAGCCTGTAGTGTGGTTTTCCACTTTAATTTTGAGTGTGACTCCAAATCCAGACCTCCATGGGTTGATAAATTGGATTTCCATTGATTATTTTTGTGTGATTTTGTTGTCAGCACATTCAACTATGTAAAGAAAAAAGTATTTAATAAGATTATTTCATTCATTCAGATCTAGGATGTGTTATTTTAGTGTTCCTTTTATTTTTTTGAGCAGTATATATTGCACTACTTTTGACCAGAACCCTCTGGGGCCTGGTCAAAAGTAGTACACTATATAGGGAATAGGTTGTCATTTGCGACCCAACCCAGACCTGTAAAGTCTTCTCCACTTTGTTTTCAGAAGGCTGTTTTTGCTTAAACAAATAGTGTTGTCTTACTTCATTCTGCCCGGCAACAGTCCTCTTAACTCAGTGACACCTGCCTGTCAGAGTGTCAGCTATCGATGACGGACAACGTGTCCAGGAACAACACTACCTTTGTGTGTGTCCCTTCCGTGCCAATCTCTCAGAGGACTTTAATGAAGATGGACAGGAAATGGGGGGTGGGGGGTGGGGCTCGCACAGGAAATGACCACATATAGATTCTAGAATCCAAAGGGCAGGAAATGTTTTTATAAGGGGTTTTTATCAATGCATAAGAATTACTCAGAGAAACAGAGATTATTTGAAGATAATCCAAAAGGGAGATCATAAGGATTATTATAACTTAGTCCTGCAAAAAATAAGGCAAGCAGAGTTTTGTTAGTGTTCATAAATTTGCTGTTTCTTTGCAGCTTGTGTCAAAGGTAAACATAGGCTAAAGCATTGATGGTAAGACTCTGTCTGCCTCGCAAGATAAATTCAAAATCATTTCTGGGAACCCTCTTATTTGGACGCGGCACATTATTTTACTTTGGCAACTGGTTATTTGGACTCGCAGGCCACTCCTAACCTCCTACGTTTACAGGTATGTTACCAGACAGAGAGAGAGGAGGGATTTCCTGGTGCGAGATTGTTTTTTCAAAGAGAGACACAATAAACACAATTGTCTTTCATGTGCTTCCCCAGTTGATATTTTAACCGCAAAGTCTCCACAATGACTACAAATTAAAATTACAAAGTACCAAAAAAACAGACAATATAATTCCCCTAGCCTGATCTCTAAATTGTGTTTATACACAATATGCCAGCTCATGCGGTAAAGTCATTAAACAGGTACTATTGTTTACCGCCGTAATTTGACGAGACACAAAAGGGAAAGAATGTAATGTCATTTCCGTGACCTCACAGCAAAATGATGAACCGTTTTAGCTTGTGGTGCAGCGAAACCAAGAGGGAGGTATAATTCTTATTTATACAGTGTTCCCTAGAGAGATCCTCAGCTTTAAACCAACAAACCTGAGCTGCCTTTTGCTGACAAGTTGTGTGTTTTCAAAAGAGTTAGTGGAGCTCATAACTCTAAAGAAATGGAAGGTACTTTTAGTCTTCCATTAACTGTTCAACTGAGAAGCCCTAACAGTGAGGCCTAGGCTTTCATCTGTGTATTACCGTTAATAACACAATAACCAAATACTGGAGTTAGTTCTTAGTGAACAGTATTGTAGCCTATGTCTTTGTGAGGAAAATAACACACAATATATAGCATCATCAACTTACAATACAGCAAAAAAAGATTGCATTGGTTTTGTATGATATTTTCAACAGTGTGTGTTAGTGTTCTGTCGGTGTTGCACGCGTTTGGCTCTGTGTTGGGAGAGGTCAAATAGGAGGGAAGGATTCTGATAGATATTACTGCTCTGGCTTACCTCGTAACCCCTCCCCATTATTTGAGTAAGGGGTCCCCTGAAGGGGTACGAGGGGTGAGAGGGGCCTCGGGGGCGGGGTGGAGGTTCAAAGGTCATAATAGGCCTAACTGATGTCATTAGCAGGTCATCAGTATGGTCAGGAAATGCTGTGTGGATACACAGAGGTAACCCTGGGATGACAGAGGTCACAGCACATTCATGGTATTAGATAACTCATTGATGGAAGGTAATTTGTACCACCCTGCAGACAGACACACACACCTGGTTGAGACAAGATGTCTGTCAGAAGGATTTATCCACACATATCTTAATGTAAACACTTATGAGATAGAAGGATATAAAGACTTGGAATGTCCTGAAGTTCATTGGAATTAAGTGTTAGAATAGTTTGATTGTGGTTGAGTATGGTCAATATCTGCTGGTGTGTGCGGTTTAGTGTATGCTGTTTGTGCGTGATCGTATTGTGTTTGTACGCGACATGTCGCCGTCTTACAAGTTCCGCCCCAACTTTTTTCATGTTATCCTTTCCTTTTTCTGTACAGAAAGTTCATACTATTATCATCCATGACACCAAGCAGTTCATACTATTATCATCCATGACCACCAAGCAGTTCATACTATTATCATCCATGACCGCCAAGCATTCATACTATTATCATCCATGACCGCCAAGCAGTTTCATACTATTATCATCCATGACCGACAAGCAGTTTCATACTATTATCATCCATGACCACCAAGCAGTTCATACTATTATCATCCATGACCACCAAGCAGTTCATACTATTATCATCCATGACCGCCAAGCAGTTCATACTATTATCATCCATGACCGCCAAGCAGTTCATACTATTATCATCCATGACCACCAAGCAGTTCATACTATTATCATCCATGACCGCCAAGCAGTTCATACTATTATCATCCATGACCGCCAAGCAGCATACAGTTATACTATTATCATCCATGACCACCAAGCAGTTCATACTATTATCATCCATGACCGCCAAGCAGTTCATACTATTATCATCCATGACCATCCATGCGTGGGTGTGTGCGTGCATGTGTGTGTGCGTGGGTGTGTGCGTGGGTGGGTGTGTGCGTGGGTGGGTGCGTGTGTGTGTGGCCGTACCTGTTTTCCTCAGTGGGAAGTCGTCCTGTCCGTCCTGAGGGGAGGGGAGTGTGTAGTGGCAGACAGGAGACATGCCTCCCAGGGGAGAAGAACTCTGGTCCAGAGACGTGTGGTGGGAGGACCTGGACACAGAACACACAGCGCCAACACGTCACAAATCTTGGTTCATTTCTTCTTGCCAAGTGCAAACAGTGATAATATAAATATATATACATCATTTTGAATGATAAATAGTAACTAGAAAAGTTAATTTTCCTTGAAGAAAAATTTGTTGCTTGCTTTTAAAGTATTTTTCCAGTAGTGGAAGAAGTTACTAGTACAGAAGTCACAACAGTGGGTAGTGGAAGAAGTTACTAGACAGAATCACAACAGTGGGTAGTGGAAGAAGTTACTAGACAGAATCACAACAGTTGGGTAGTGGAAGAATTACTAGACAGAATCACAACAGTGGGTAGTGGAAGAATTTACCAGACAGAATCACAACAGTGGGGTAGTGGAAGAAGTTACTATGACAGAATCACAACAGTGGGTAGTGGAAGAAGTTACTAGACAGAATCACAACAGTGGGTATGGGAAGAAGTTACTAGACAGAATCACAACAGTGGGTTAGTGGAAGAAGTTACTAGACAGAATCACAACAGTGGGTAGTGAGAAGAAGTTACTAGACAAATCACAACATTGAGTAGTGGAAGAAGTTACTAGACAGAATCACAACAGTGGGTAGTGGAATGAAGTTACTAAGACAGAATCACAACAGTGAGTAGTGGAAGAAGTTACTAGACAGAATCACAACAGTGGGTAGTGGAAGAAGTTACTAGACAGAATCACAACAGTGAGTAGTGGAAGAAGTTACTAGACAGAATCACAACAGTGGGTAGTGGAAGAAGTTACTAGACAGAATCACAACAGTGAGTAGTGGAAGAAGTTACTAGACAGAATCACAACAGTGAGTAGTGGAAGAAGTTACTAGACAGAATCACAACAGTGGTAGTGGAAGAAGTTACTAGACAGAATCACAACAGTGGTAGTGGAAGAAGTTACTAGACAGAATCACAACAGTGGGTAGTGGAAGAAGTTACTAGACAGAATCACAACAGTGGTAGTGGAAGAAGTTACTAGACAGAATCACAACAGTGGGTAGTGGAAGAAGTTACTAGACAGAATCACAACAGTGAGTAGTGGAAGAAGTTACTAGACAGAATCACAACACTGGGTAGTGGAAGAAGTTACTAGACAGAATCACAACAGTGGGTAGTGGAAGAAGTTACTAGACAGAATCACAACAGTGAGTAGTGGAAGAAGTTACTAGACAGAATCACAACAGTGAGTAGTGGAAGAAGTTACTAGACAGAATCACAACAGTGAGTAGTGGAAGAAGTTACTAGACAGAATCACAACCGTGGGTAGTGGAAGAAGTTACTAGACAGAATCACAACAGTGGGTAGTGGAAGAAGTTACTAGACAGAATCACAATACTGGGTAGTGGAAGAAGTTACTAGACAGAATCACAACAGTGAGTAGTGGAAGACGTTACTAGACAGAATCACAACAGTGGGTAGTGGAAGAAGTTACTAGACAGAATCACAACAGTGGGTAGTGGAAGAAGTTACTAGACAGAATCACAACAGTGGGTAGTGGAAGAAGTTACTAGACAGAATCACAACAGTGGGTACTTACGTGTACCAGAGCTTGGGGTGATGGATAAGCGTGTGTGTGGCTCCGGCAGAGGACAGGTCCTTGTTTGATTTACTCAACAGAAACTCTTGGAGTTTCTGCTTCACCTCATTACTGGCCACAGCACCTGTGAGACCAGCAGCCAGAGAGAGACAGGGATTGGGGTCACCCTGGGGCTCAGGGGGTACAGACTTAGAGAGAGACAGGGATTGGGGTCACCCTGGGGCCCATGAGGTACAGTCTCAGAGAGAGACAGGGATTGGGGTCACCCTGGGGCTCAGGGGGTATAGATTTAGAGACAATGGCACACTATTCACTTTATAGTGCACTGCTTTTTTCAAATATAAAAATACAAAGTAGCACACTATATAGGGTATAGGGTGCCATTGGGGATGCAGAGACTGTCTACCATAGGTATATCTATACAGCACTGTATTTCTATAGTAGGTTTTCATCACATCCACACATAGTGTTGCATTGAAATGGTAGATACTGGGTTTACCTATTCTATAGTAGGTTTTCATCACATCCACACAATGTATTGCTCTGTAATATGAGTCTCACATTGTATGATTTTTAACACAATCCATAACTAGCACACCAAATAGCAGGTCTTTTATTTCCCATAGAATTGATCTTTCTGAGTGGATCCACATCTAATGTAGGAACATCTCCCTCTAGTGGGGAAAGAACATGCAACAATAAGCCCAAGTCACCAGCCTTGGCTAGTGTTCATTAGTCATCACTAGTCACTACAGCCTTGGCTAGTGTTTCATTAGTCATCACTAGTCACTACAGCCTTGGCTAGTGTTTCATTAGTCATCACTAGTCACTACAGCCGTGGCTAGTGTTTTCATTAGTCATCACTAGTGACAGCCTTGGCTAGTGTCTCATTAGTCATCACTAGTCACTACAGCCTTGGCTAGTGTTTCATTAGTCATCACTAGTCACTACAGCCTTGGATAGTGTTTCATTAGTCATCACTAGTCACTACAGCCTTGGCTTGTGTTTCATGTAGTCATCACTAGTCACTACAGCCTTGGCTAGTGTTTCATTAGTCATCACTAGTCACTACAGCCTTGGCTAGTGTCTCATTAGTCATCACTAGTCACAGCCTTGGCTAGTGTTTCATTAGTCATCACTAGTCACTCCAGCCTTGGCTAGTGTCTCATTAGTCATCACTAGTCACTACAGCCTTGGCTAGTGTTTCATTTGTCATCACTAGTCACTACAGCCTTGGCTAGTGTTTCATTAGCCATCACTAGTCACTACAGCCTTGGCTAGTGTTTCATTAGTCATCACTAGTCACTCCAGCCTTGGCTAATGTTTCATTAGTCATCACTAGTCACTACAGCCTTGGCTAGTGTTTCATTAGTCATCACTAGTCACTACAGCCTTGGCTAGTGTTTCATTAGTCATCACTAGTCACTACAGCCTTGGCTAGTGTTTCATTAGTCATCACTAGTCACAGCCTTGGCTAGTGTTACATTAGTCATCACTAGTCACTACAGCCTTGGCTAGTGTCTCATTAGTCATCACTAGTCACAGCCTTGGCTAGTGTTTCATTAGTCATCACTAGTCACTACAGCCTTGGCTAGTGTTTCATTAGTCATCACTAGACACTACAGCCTTGGCTAGTTTTCATTAGTCATCACTAGTTACTACAGCATTGGCTAGTGTTTTCATAGTCATCACTAGTCACACCAGCCTTGGCTAGTGTTTCATTACTCATCACTAGTCACAGCCTTGGCTAGTGTCTTATTAGTCATCACTAGTCACTACAGCCTTGAATAGTGTCTCATTAGTCATCACTAGTCACTACAGCCTTGGCTAGTGTTTCATTAGTCATCACTAGTCACAGCCTTGGCTAGTGTTTCATTAGTCATCACTAGTCACTCCAGCCTTGGCTAGTGTCTCATTAGTCATCACTAGTCACTACAGCCTGGCTAGTGTTTCATTAGTCATCACTAGTCACTACAGCCTTGGCTAGTGTTTCATTAGTCATCACTAGTCACTACAGCCTTGGCTAGTGTTTCATTAGTCATCACTAGTCACTCCAGCCTTGGCGAATGTTTCATTAGTCATCACTAGTCACTACAGCCTTGGCTAGTGTTTCATTAGTCATCACTAGTCACTACAGCCTTGGCTAGTGTTTCATTAGTCATCACTAGTCACTACAGCCTTGGCTAGTGTTTCATTAGTCATCACTAATCACAGCCTTGGCTAGTGTTTCATTAGTCATCACTAGTCACTACAGCCTTGGCTAGTGTCTCATTAGTCATCACTAGTCACAGCCTTGGCTAGTGTTTCATTAGTCATCACTAGTCACTACAGCCTTGGCTAGTGTCTCATTAGTCATCACTAGTCACTACAGCCTTGGCTAGTGTTTCATTAGTCATCACTTGTCACAGCCTTGGCTAGTGTTTCATTAGTCATCCTAGTCACTACAGCCTTGGCTATTGTTTCATTAGTCATCACTAGTCACAGCCTTGGCTAGTGTCTCATTTGTCATCACAAGTCACTACAGCCTTGGCTAGTGTTTCATTAGTCATCACTAGTCACTACAGCCTTGGCTAGTGTTTCATTAGTCATCACTAGTCACTACAGCCTTGGCTAGTGTTTCATTAGTCATCACTAGTCACTACAGCCTTGGCTAGTGTTTCATTAGTCATCACTAGTCACTACAGCCTTGGCTAGTGTTCATTAGTCATCACTAGTCACTACAGCCTTGGCTAGTGTCTCATTAGTCATCACTAGTCACAGCCTTGGCTAGTGTTCATTAGTCATCACTAGTCACTCCAGCCTTGGCTAGTGTCTCATTAGTCATCACTAGTCACTACAGCCTTGGCTAGTGTTTCATTTGTCATCACTAGTCACTACAGCCTTGGCTAGTGTTTCATTAGCCATCACTAGTCACTACAGCCTTGGCTAGTGTTTCATTAGTCATCAGTAGTCACTCCAGCCTTGGCTAATGTTTCATTAGTCATCACTAGTCACTACAGCCTTGGCTAGTGTTTCATTAGTCATCACTAGTCACTACAGCCTTGGCTAGTGTTTCATTAGTCATCACTAGTCACTACAGCCTTGGCTAGTGTTTCATTAGTCATCACTAGTCACAGCCTTGGCTAGTGTTACATTAGTCATCACTAGTCACTACAGCCTTGGCTAGTGTCTCATTAGTCATCACTAGTCACAGCCTTGGCTAGTGTTTCATTAGTCATCACTAGTCACTACAGCCTTGGCTAGTGTTTCATTAGTCATCACTAGACACTACAGCCTTGGCTAGTGTTTCATTAGTCATCACTAGTTACTACAGCATTGGCTAGTGTTTCATTAGTCATCACTAGTCACACCAGCCTTGGCTAGTGTTTCATTACTCATCACTAGTCACAGCCTTGGCTAGTGTCTTATTAGTCATCACTAGTCACTACAGCCTTGAATAGTGTCTCATTAGTCATCACTAGTCACTACAGCCTTGGCTAGTGTTTCATTAGTCATCACTAGTCACAGCCTTGGCTAGTGTTTCATTAGTCATCACTAGTCACTCCAGCCTTGGCTAGTGTCTCATTAGTCATCACTAGTCACTACAGCCTTGGCTAGTGTTTCATTAGTCATCACTAGTCACTACAGCCTTGGCTAGTGTCTCATTTGTCATCACAAGTCACTACAGCCTTGGCTAGTGTTTCATTAGTCATCACTAGTCACTACAGCCTTGGCTAGTGTTTCATTAGTCATCACTTGTCACAGCCTTGGCTAGTGTTTCATTAGTCATCACTAGTCACTACAGCCTTGGCTAGTGTTTCATTAGTCATCACTAGTCACTACAGCCTTGGCTAGTGTTTCATTAGTCATCACTAGTGACAGCCTTGGCTAGTGTCTCATTAGTCATCACTAGTCACTACAGCCTTGGCTAGTGTTTCATTAGTCATCACTAGTCACTACAGCCTTGGCTAGTGTTTCATTAGTCATCACTAGTCACTACAGCCTTGGCTTGTGTTTCATTAGTCATCACTAGTCACTACAGCCTTGGCTAGTGTTTCATTAGTCATCACTAGTCACTACAGCCTTGGCTAGTGTCTCATTAGTCATCACTAGTCACAGCCTTGGCTAGTGTTTCATTAGTCATCACTAGTCACTCCAGCCTTGGCTAGTGTTTCATTAGCCATCACTAGTCACTACAGCCTTGGCTAGTGTTTCATTAGTCATCACTAGTCACTCCAGCCTTGGCTAATGTTTCATTAGTCATCACTAGTCACTACAGCCTTGGCTAGTGTTTCATTAGTCATCACTAGTCACTACAGCCTTGGCTAGTGTTTCATTAGTCATCACTAGTCACTACAGCCTTGGCTAGTGTTTCATTAGTCATCACTAGTCACAGCCTTGGCTAGTGTTACATTAGTCATCACTAGTCACTACAGCCTTGGCTAGTGTCTCATTAGTCATCACTAGTCACAGCCTTGGCTAGTGTTTCATTAGTCATCACTAGTCACTACAGCCTTGGCTAGTGTTTCATTAGTCATCACTAGACACTACAGCCTTGGCTAGTGTTTCATTAGTCATCACTAGTTACTACAGCATTGGCTAGTGTTTCATTAGTCATCACTAGTCACACCAGCCTTGGCTAGTGTTTCATTACTCATCACTAGTCACAGCCTTGGCTAGTGTCTTATTAGTCATCACTAGTCACTACAGCCTTGAATAGTGTCTCATTAGTCATCACTAGTCACTACAGCCTTGGCTAGTGTTTCATTAGTCATCACTAGTCACAGCCTTGGCTAGTGTTTCATTAGTCATCACTAGTCACTCCAGCCTTGGCTAGTGTTTCATTAGTCATCACTAGTCACTACAGCCTTGGCTAGTGTTTCATTAGTCATCACTAGTCACTCCAGCCTTGGCGAATGTTTCATTAGTCATCACTAGTCACTACAGCCTTGGCTAGTGTTTCATTAGTCATCACTAGTCACTACAGCCTTGGCTAGTGTTTCATTAGTCATCACTAGTCACTACAGCCTTGGCTAGTGTTTCATTAGTCATCACTAGTCACTACAGCCTTGGCTAGTGTTTCATTAGTCATCACTAATCACAGCCTTGGCTAGTGTTTCATTAGTCATCACTAGTCACTACAGCCTTGGCTAGTGTCTCATTAGTCATCACTAGTCACAGCCTTGGCTAGTGTTTCATTAGTCATCACTAGTCACTACAGCCTTGGCTAGTGTCTCATTAGTCATCACTAGTCACTACAGCCTTGGCTAGTGTTTCATTAGTCATCACTTGTCACAGCCTTGGCTAGTGTTTCATTAGTCATCACTAGTCACTACAGCCTTGGCTATTGTTTCATTAGTCATCACTAGTCACAGCCTTGGCTAGTGTCTCATTTGTCATCACAAGTCACTACAGCCTTGGCTAGTGTTTCATTAGTCATCACTAGTCACTACAGCCTTGGCTAGTGTTTCATTAGTCATCACTAGTCACTACAGCCTTGGCTAGTGTTTCATTAGTCATCACTAGTCACTACAGCCTTGGCTAGTGTTTCATTAGTCATCACTAGTCACAGCCTTGGCTAGTGTTTCATTAGTCATCACTAGTCACAGCCTTGGCTAGTGTCTCATTTGTCATCACAAGTCACTACAGCCTTGGCTAGTGTTTCATTAGTCATCACTAGTCACTACAGCCTTGGCTAGTGTTTCATTAGTCATCACTAGTCACTACAGCATTGGTTAGTGTTTCATTAGTCATCACTAGTCACTACAGCCTTGGCTAGTGTTTCATTAGTCATCACTAGTCACAGCCTTGGCTAGTGTTTCATTAGTCATCACTAGTCACAGCCTTGGCTAGTGTTTCATTAGTCATCACTAGTCACTACAGCCTTGGCTAGTGTTTCATTAGTCATCACTAGTCACAGCCTTGGCTAGTGTCTCATTTGGCATCACAAGTCACTACAGCCTTGGCTAGTGTCTCATTAGTCATCACTAGTCACTACAGCCTTGGCTAGTGTTTCATTAGTCATCACTAGTCACTACAGCCTTGGCTAGTGTTTCATTAGTCATCACTAGACACTACAGCCTTGGCTAGTGTTTCATTAGTCATCACTAGTCACTACAGCCTTGGCTAGTGTTTCATTAGTCATCACTAGTCACTACAGCCTTGGCTAGTGTCTCATTAGTCATCACTAGTCACTACAGCCTTGGCTAGTGTTTCATTAGTCATCACTAGTCACTACAGCCTTGGCTAGTGTCTCATTAGTCATCACTAGTCACTACAGCTTTGGCTAGTGTTTCATTAGTCATCACTAGTCACTACAGCCTTGGCTAGTGTTTCATTAGTCATCAGTAGACACTACAGCCTTGGCTAGTGTTTCATTAGTCATCACTAGTCACTACAGCCTTGGCTAGTGTTTCATTAGTCATCACTAGTCACTACAGCCTTGGCTAGTGTTTCATTAGTCATCACTAGTCCCTACAGCCTTGGCTAGTGTTTCATTAGTCATCACTAGTCACTACAGCCTTGGCTAGTGTCTCATTAGTCATCACTAGTCACTACAGCCGTGGCTAGTGTTTCATTAGTCATCACTAGTCACTACAGCCTTGGCTAGTGTTTCATTAGTCATCACTAGTCACTACAGCCTTGGCTAGTGTTTCATTAGTCATCACTAGTCACTACAGCCGTGGCTAGTGCTGGAAATAAGAATGCTTGTTTCCCCATTGGTTGTTCATCTCAGTGTACAGCCTTGCACTGTTACAATCATTACCATTCTGATAAAAGAGCCACAATGACAAAAGGTGAGTTAGCTGCCTCCAAGGTTTTGGTTAGTAAACTAGCAGTTAGTTATCGGTTAATCTCGTTCATGAGCCCTCTATTTATCTATACATGCAGTATCAATTGAGTTGGGGAGGAGGTTAGTTATCAGTGATTGGGCAGAGAGTTAGCGGTGGTGAGTGGATCGGTGGCGAGCTCTTACTCTCTCTGGTGCGCTCCTTGCCCCTGAGGCTGAGACAGAGGACATGCTGCTCCCTCCGATGTCTCTCCTGCTCCTTCTCCTGCTGGCTCTGCTGCTGCTGCTGCTGCTGCTGCCTCCTCTCCTTCTCCACCAGCTCCTGCTGCTGCTTCATGGCCTGCAGCTCCTGTTGCAGCTAACACACACACACAGAGAGAGGGAGAGAGAGAGAGACAGAGGGAGATACAGAGAGAGAGGGGGAGAGAGAGAGAGGGAGAGAGAGACAGAGAGAGCGAGAGAGAGAGAGAGAGATTGAGAGAGAGAGAAAGAGAGCGAAAGAGAGAGAGAGAGAGAGAGAGAGAGAGAGAGAGAGAGAGACCCAGTCAATCAGTCAGTCAGACAGTATGGACCCCATCCATACAGTAACAAACTAAAGTGGTGAAGGTGCTGTGTAGTGTAGTCCTGGTAGAAAGGGGGACACCTGTACTGAAAATAACTAGATCATATTGAAGTATTTACAGTGCATTCGGAAAATATTCAGACCCCTTGACTTTTTCCACATTGTGTTACGTCACAGCCTTATTCTAAAATTGATTCGTTTTTTCCCCCTCATCAACCTACACACAATGACAAAGCAAAAACAGGTTTTTCAATTTTTTTGAAAATGTATTAAAAATAAAAAACGGAAATATGACATTTACATAAGTATCCAGACCCTTTACTCAGTACTTTGTTGAAGCACCTTTGGCAGCGATGGGTATGACTCTACAAATACCTATATTTGGGAGTTTCTCTCATTCTTCTCTGCAGATCCTCTCAAGCTCTGTCAGTTTGGATGGGGAGCGTCGCTGCACAGCTATTTTCAGGTCTCTCCAGAGATGTTTCATCGGGTTCAAGTCCGGGCTCTGGTTGGGCCACTCAAGGACGTTCAAAGACTTGTCCCGAAGCCACTCCTGCGTTGTCTTGGCTGTGTACTTAGGGTCGTTGTCCTGTTGGAAGGTGAACCTTCCCCCCAGTCTGAGGTCCTGAGCGCTCTGGAGCAGGTTTTCACCTCTCTGTACTTTCCTCCGTTCATGTTTCCCTCGATCCTGACTAGTCTCCAAGTCCCTGCCACTGAAAAACATCCCCACAGCATGATGCTGTCACCACCATTCTTCACCGTAGGAATGGTGCCAGGTTTCCTCCAGACATGACTCTTGGAATTCAGGCCAAAGAGTTTAATCTTGGTTTCATCAGACCAGAGAATCTTGTTTCTCATGGTCTGGGAATCCTTAAGTTGCCTTTTGGCAAACACCAAGCGGACTGCCATGTGCCTTTTACTGAGGAGTGGCTTCCTTCTGGCCACTCTACAATAAAGGCCTGATTGGTGGAGTGCTGCAGAGATGGTTGTCCTTCTGGAACATTCTCCCATCTCCACAGAGGAACTCTGGCGCTCTGTCAGAGTGACCATCGGATTGTTGGTCACCTCCCTGACCAAGGCCCCGATTGCCCAGTTTGGCCAAGCGGCCAGCTCTAGGAAGAGTCTTGGTGGTTCCAAATAGGGCTGGGTGATATGACGATATATATTGTGCGACGATAGAAAAACGTCTATCGTTTCATATTATGCTCTATCGTTTATTTCGTTGTGTCATAAAACACACTCTTTGAAACACAAACAAACATGGAGGAGAGTGAACGTGACACAGAGCACGGAGACACAGAGCTGGTTTGGGTATGAAAAGTCTGACGGACCAGAAAACCATCCTCTGCAAAATATGCCGCAGGCCGGTCCTGACAACAGGCTCAAACACCACTAACCTATTTTACCACCTACGCAAGAATCATGTGAGACAGTACGAAGAGAGTCTACAGATGAGACTCAAAAAAGTACAGTCGAGTGCTCAAAACAAATCCCAGACTCAGACGTTGCAAGAGGCTTTTGCCCGCGGCACACCATATGGCAAAGAATCACGAAGATGGAAGGAGATAACAGCTTCCGTTACAGCTTACATCTGCAAAGACAAGGCCCCAATTTACACGGTCGAGAAACAGGGGTTTCATGAGTTGGTGATAACACTTGACCCAAGGTACCAAATGCAAATTGATATGTGACACGTATTAACGCCAAAATAACATGCAAAACAGGCAAGCCCCCCAAAATATATTCACTGCTCAAAAAAATAAAGGGAACACTTAAACAACACAATGTAACTCCAAGTCAATCACACTTCTGTGAAATCAAACTGTCCACTTAGGAAGCAACACTGATTGACAATACATTTCACATGCTGTTGTGCAAATGGAATGGACAACAGGTGGAAATTATAGGCAATTAGCAAGACACCCCCCAATAAAGGAGTGGTTCTGCAGGTGGTGACCACAGACCACTTCTCAGTTCCTATGCTTCCTGGCTGATGTTTTGGTCACTTTTGAATGCTGGCGGTGCTTTCACTCTAGTGGTAGCATGAGACGGAGTCTACAACCCACACAAGTGGCTCAGGTAGTGCAGCTCATCCAGGATGGCACATCAATGTGAGCTGTGGCAAGAAGGTTTGCTGTGTCTGTCAGCGTAGTGTCCAGAGCATGGAGGCGCTACCAAGAGACAGGCTGGTACATCAGGAGACATGGAGGAGGCCGTAGGAGGGCAACAACCCAGCAGCAGGACCGCTACCTCCGCCTTTGTGCAAGGAGGAGCAGGAGGAGCACTGCCAGAGCCCTGCAAAATGACCTCCAGCAGGCCACAAATGTGCATGTGTCTGCTCAAACGGATAGAAACAGACTCCATGAGGGTGGTATGAGTGCCCGATGTCCACAGGTGGGGGTTGTCCTTACAGCCCAACACCGTGCAGGACGTTTGGCATTTGCCAGAGAACACCAAGATTGGAAAATTTGCCACTGGCGCCCTGTGCTCTTCACAGATGAAAGCAGGTTCACACTGAGTCTGGAGACGCCATGGAGAACGTTCTGCTGCCTGCAACATCCTCCAGCATGACCGGTTTGGCGGTGGGTCAGTCATGGTGTGGGGTGGCATTTCTTTGGGGGGGCCGCACAGCCCTCCATGTGCTCGCCAGAGGTAGCCTGACTGCCATTAGGTACCGAGATGAGATCCTCAGACCCCTTGTGAGACCATATGCTGGTGCGGTTGGCCCTGGGTTCCTCCTAATGCAAGACAATGCTAGACCTCATGTGGCTGGAGTGTGTCAGCAGTTCCTGCAAGAGGAAGGCATTGATGCTATGGACTGGCCCGCCCGTTCCCCAGACCTGAATCCAATTGAGCACATCTGGGACATCATGTCTCGCTCCATCCACCAACGCCACGTTGCACCACAGACTGTCCAGGAGTTGGCGGATGCTTTAGTACAGGTCTGGGAGGAGATCCCTCAGGAGACCATCCGCCACCTCATCAGGAGCAGGCCCAGGCATTGTAGGGAGATCATAC
Organism: Salmo trutta; assembly: GCF_901001165.1. Lineage (NCBI taxonomy): Eukaryota > Metazoa > Chordata > Actinopteri > Salmoniformes > Salmonidae > Salmo > Salmo trutta. The sequence goes on from NW_021822480.1 coordinate 15,291, forward strand.
AGGCACGTGGAGGCCACACACACTACTGAGACTCATTTTGACTTGTTTTAAGGACATTTCATCAAAGTTGGATCAGCCTGTAGTGTGGTTTTCCACTTTAATTTTGAGTGTGACTCCAAATCTAGACCTCCGTGGGTTGATAAATTGGATTTCCATTGATTATTTTTGTGTGATTTTGTTGTCAGCACATTCAACTATGTAAAGAAAAAAGTATTTAATAAGATTATTTCATTCATTCAGATCTAGGATGTGTTATTTTAGTGTTCCCTTTATTTTTTTGAGCAGTGTATATATATATATATATATATATATATATTTTAGGCCTATATTTATTTTGTTTGCAACTATAGTTGAGGTGTTTTCTATTTACCTTTTTATATTTTATACATTAATATTTTAGATTTGTTACATGCTTCATTTAAAATTTGCACAAAGGTTATAAATAAAAGGAGAAATAATCAAATATGAGTAAGTACCTTAATTTGTTGAGTTTAATTCAAAATGTAATAAGAAATAGGCCTTTACATGTGGTCATTTTATATAAACTATTTATTCATTGAATTTACAGAAAATGTGCTATATCGTGATATGTATCGTTATCGAGATATGAAATGACCTATATCGGGATATGAGATTTTGGCCATATCGCCCAGCCCTAGTTCCAAACTTCTTCCATTTAATTCCATTTAAGAATGATGGAGGTCACTGTGTTCTTGTGGACCTTCAATGCTGCAGACATTCTTTGGTACCCTGCTCCAGATCTGTGCCTCGACACAATCCTGTCTCGGAGCTCTACGGACAATTCCTTCGACCCCGTGGCTTGGTTTTTGATCTGACATGTACTGTCAACTGTGGGACCTTATATATACAGGTGTGTGCCTTTCCAAATCATGTCCAATCAATTGAAATTACCACAGATGAACTCCAATTAAGTTGTAGAAACACCTCAAGGATGATCAATGGAAACAGGATGCACCCAAGCTCAATTTCGAGTCTCATAGCAAAAGGTCTGAATACTTATGTAAATAAGGTAATAACCTGTTTTAGCTTTGTCATTATGGGGTATTGTGTGTAGATTGATGATAATTAATTTAATCAATTTTAGAATAAGGCTGTAAAGTAAGAAAATGTGGAAAAAGGGAAGGGGTCTAAATACTTTCCGAATGCACTGTATCTTGAAGCATTGTTTCCAGTGAGCATCGGTGACTGTTTTTCTCCTAGCATAGCCTATACTCTAGCAACCTTGCATCAAAGATATAGTACTACTTTCACACACAAGAATTATGAACTACTATATATTCACTATTACTATACTATACTATTACTATACTATACAATGCTACTATTACTATACTATACTATAATATATTATTGCTATTACTATAATATTACTATACTATATTACTTTTGAACATCTAGGCCATGTGCTGTTATAATCTCCACCCGGCACAGCCAGAAGAGGACTGGCCACCCCTCATAGCCTGGTTCCTCTCTAGGTTTCTTCCTAGGTTTTGGCCTTTCTAGGGAGTTTTCCCTAGCCACTGTGCTTCTACACCTGCATTGCTTGCTGTTTGGGGTTTTAGGCTGGGTTTCTGTACAGCACTTTGTGATATCAGCTGATGTAAGAAGGGCTATATAAATACATTTGATTTTGATTTGATACTATTACTGTACTATTACTATACTATTATAGTACTATAGTATACTATTACTACACTATATTATTACTATGCTATACTATGCTAATATTACTATACTAGCGCTGTACCATCACTGTACTACTACTATACAATTACCATACTATTACTATACTATTTCTAGACTATGCTATTACTATGCCATACTATATTATTACTGTACTATTACAATAATATTACAGTACTGTACTATTACAGTAATATTACTATGCTATCCTACTATTACTATACTATGCTATATTATTACTATACTATTACTTTACTATGCTATATTATTCCTATACTATACTATTTATATACTATATTATACAATATTATTGCTATTACTATACTATACCATTACTATACCATGCTAATATTACTATTACTATACTACTTCTACAATATTGCTATGCTATACCATTGCTATACTATCACTATTGCAATACTATTACTATACTACTGTATACTACTACTGTACTATACTATTACTATCACCATAATATTACTATACAATACTATTACTATACTATTACTATACTATTTCTATACTATTACTATGCTATGCTAATATTGCTATACGATTACTATCCTATTACCATACTAGTACTATACTCTTTATATTCTATTACTATACTATGCCAATGTCACTATACTGTATTCTAAACTATTACTATACTATGCTAATATTACTATACCATCACTATACTATTACTATATTATGCTAATATTACTATAGTACTACTATACAATGCTAAAATTGCTATACTATTACTATACTATTTCTATACTATTACTACACTGTTGCTATACTATTACTATACTATACTAATTCTATACCATTACTATAATATTACTATAATATTACTATACTATTACTATACTATACTATCCTACTATCACTATACTATACTCTATTATTACTATAATATCACTGTATTAGACTATATTTTTACTATACTATTTCTATACTATACCATTACTATACTATGTTATTACTATACTATTCTAATGTTACTATACTCTGACTATGCTATACTACTGTTTGTAAACTATTGTTCTGTTTAACTGTGAGGGATTCCGACTTTGATTTGCTCCTGATGCTAGGCCTGGTGCTGGTGTGTCAGTTTCTATTCTATACTATATTATACTATACTATACTACTGTTGCTATACTATGCTATGCTATGCTATGGTATACTATTCTATACTACTGTTGTTGTACTATACTATACTATGCTATGCTACACTATACTATACTGTACTCTATTATACTACTGTCGCTGTACTATACTGCGGTTGCTATACTATACTATGCTGTGCTATACTATACTATGCTATACTACTGTTACTATACTATACTGTAGTTGATGTTGTAGTCCTGACCTTGAGGTGCTCCTGGAGCTGGGCCTGGTGCTGGCGGGTCAGATTCTCATGCTGCTTCTGGAACTCGCTGATCAGCAGCTGTTTCTGGACCTGCTGCTGTTTCTGGATGAGGAGCAGCTCCTGCTGCAACTGACGCTCCCACATTCCCGGGTCCGAGCCAGGCCCCAGCATCCTCAGGTCTGTACGCAGGTCCAACGGAGACACGGGGTCCAAAAGTACCTCTGGCTTAATGTCCACTGGGAGAGGGAGGGAGGGAGAATATGAACTATGAGCACAATATTTTCCTATATTATATTCATATTCATAAACATACCTACATTAGTCTTAGTGAGTTACCACTCTGAGTTACTTAACAGTCCCGTAGCAGAGAACAAACTGTACTTTGCATTACATGAGTGCCTATAGAAAGTGCATGGTGTTTTCAGCAGAGGAAAGAGGAGAAGCTTTCGAAGGGAAAGACAGCTTATGGGCACAGCACCAAAAGAAAAAAGAGAGAGAGACAGGAACCAAAGACAGGAACTTCTCTTTGCCTCTGCTCCTCCCTGCCGCTCCTCCTCCCTACCTCTCTGTCTCTCCTCCTCCCTGCCGCTCTGCCTCCCCTCCTCCCTGCCTCTGTCTCTCCTCCTCCCTGCCTTTCCTCTTCTCCTCCTCCCTACCTCTCTCTCTCCTCCCTGCCGCTCTGCCTCCCCTCCTCCCTGCCTCTGCCTCCCCTCCTCCCTACCTCTCTCTCTTCTCCTCCCTGCGTCTCCTCTTCTCGTGTCATCCTCAAAAAGCCACAATTATATTACAGTTTCTATAAACAAACAGCAGATCACTTCCTGACACAAAGCCTTCAAGTCTTCAGGGAGCCCACTTAGGGCAACAGCACAGAGACTCAATGGACCCTTGGCACGACATGTCTCAGTAGTTATTTCAATGTTTACATACAAATCCTGTCTGTTCACGGCTCCATAAATAAATAAATAAACCATCCGTTTAGGGGATGTGCTCCCTCTTGACTCCCTCCACTCTGCATCATCAACCAGAACACATCATTGGTTTCCAATTTAATGTTTTCATTATTAACAAAATAAAAATAAAAATGTTTGTGAGTTTGGACTCTGTGTTTGTTTGTTCTTGTTTTGGTGTTCCCCTCACTCTCTCTCTCTCTCTCTCTCTCTCTCTCTCTACTCAATTTAATTTCAAATTAAGGCTTTTTTGGCATGGGAAAACATATGTTAACATTGCCAAAGCAAGTGAATTAGATAATAAACAAAATTGAAATAAACAATAAAAATGAATGTCATATTATGTGCAAATAATTAAAGTACAAAAGGGACAATAAATAAGCATAAATATGGGTTGTATTTACATGTGTGTTTGTTCTTCGCTGGTTCCCTTTTCTTGTGGCAACAGGTCACAAATCTTGCTGCTGTGATTGCACACTGTGTTATTTCACCCAATAAACATGGGAGTTTATCAAAACTAGGTTTGTTTTCAAATTCTTTGTGTATCTGTGTAATCTGAGGGAAATATGTCTCTAATATGGTCATACATTTGGCATTAGGTTAAGAAGTGCAGCTCAGTTTCCAGACTCATTTTATGGGCAGTGTGCACATAGCCTGTCTTCTCTTGAGAGTCAGGACTGCCTTTGGCAGCCTTTCTCAATAGCAAGGCTATGCTCACCGAGTCTGTACAAAGTCAAAGATTTCCTTAAGTTTGGGTCAGTCACAGTGGTCAAGTATTCTGCCACTGTGTGCTCTCTGTTTAGGGCCAAATAGCATTCTAGTTTGCTCAGTTTTTTTGTGAATTCTTTCCAATGTGTCAAGTAATTATCTTTTTGTTTTCTCATGATTTGGTTGGGTCTAATTGTGTTGCTGTTCTGGGGCTCTGTGGGGTCTGTTTGAGTTTAGGGGACTCTTCTCCAGGTTCATCTCTCTGTAGGTGATGGCTTTGTTATGGAAGGTTTGGGAATCGCTTCCTTTTAGGTGGTTGTAGAATTTAACAGCTCTTTTCAGGATTTTGATAATTAGCGGGTATTGGCCTAATTCTGCTCTGCATACATTATTTGGTGTTTTTACGTTGTAAACAAAATATATTTTTGCAGAATTCTGCATGGAGAGTCTCAATGGAGAGTCTCAATTTGGTGTTTGGCCCATTTTGTGAATTCTTGGTTGGTGAGCGAACCCCAGACCTCACAACCATAAAGGGCAATGGGTTCTATAACTGATTTTTTGCCAGATCCTAATTGGTATGTCAAATTTTTTTCTCTCTGCCCCAGAGGAGAGGATGGTTAAACCCAGGTTACTGTATCACTGTATCTCTCCTCCTGTCATTTACACCATAGAGGACAAGGCTAGTCCATCTCTCTGCCCCAGAGGAGAGGATGGTTAAACCCAGGTTACTGTATCACTGTATCTCTCCTCCTCTCATTTACACCATAGAGGACAAGGCTAGTCCATCTCTCTGCCCCAGAGGAGATGATGGTTAAACCCAGGTTACTGTATCACTGTATCTCTCCTCCTGTCATTTACACCATAGAGGACAAGGCTAGTCCATCTCTCTGCCCCAGAGGAGAGGATGGTTAAACCCAGGTTACTGTATCACTGTATCTCTCCTCCTGTCATTTACACCATAGAGGACAAGGCTAGTCCATCTCTCTGCCCCAGAGGAGAGGATGGTTAAACCCAGGTTACTGTATCACTGTATCTCTCCTCCTCTCATTTACACCATAGAGGACAAGGCTAGTCCATCTCTCTGCCCCAGAGGAGAGGATGGTTAAACTCAGGTTACTGTATCACTGTATCTCTCCTCCTGTCATTTACACCATAGAGGACAAGGCTAGTCCATCTCTCTGCCCCAGAGGAGATGATGGTTAAACCCAGGTTACTGTATCACTGTATCATTTGACATTTTAGTCATTTAGCAGACACTCTTATCCAGAGCGACTTACAGTAGTGAATGCATACATTTCATTTCATGCATTTAAAAAAACAACATTTTTGTACTGGCCCCCCGTGGGAATCGAACCCACAACCCTGGCGTTGCACACACCATGCTGGCGTTGCAAACACCATGCTCTACCAACTGAGCTGCATTTACACCATAGAGGACAAGGCTAGTCCATCTCTCTGCCCCAGAGTAGAGGATGGTTAAACCCAGGTTACTGTATCACTGTATCTCTCCTCCTGTCATTTACACCATAGAGGACAAGGCTAGTCCATCTCTCTGCCCCAGAGGAGAGGATGGTTAAACCCAGGTTACTGTATCACTGTATCTCTCCTCCTGTCATTTACACCATAGAGGACAAGGCTAGTCCATCTCTCTGCCCCAGAGGAGATGATGGTTAAACTCAGGTTACTGTATCACTGTATCTCTCCTCCTGTCATTGGAGGTTATGGAGAACAGCAAGCCTTTTGTTTTAAAGCAACCCATGTCTCATAATACCAGATAGTAACTACTGTTCTCTGGTGACAGGACATTTTGTTCACTGCTACGTTTTGCTTTTTTCCAACTCTTGGAGAATATTCTAGTTCTATTCTTGTCATGGCATCAGTCACATTGTGAGAAGAGTACACACTGTACAGGCCTTATACATGTCTCTTCCATTTTTAGCCTGAAAGAAAATATTCAAACCTACTTAAAATGCCAAAGGCTGAGGGGAGATTTATCGGGTGCATTCACTGCCATAATCTTCTCAAGGGTCACATTTAGGAGAACAAATACATGCAGTGTTTCAGGCAGCACCTGTTGTGAGAATCCTGACAGCGTTCACTGTACCTGTTCACACTATGGGAATCGGTGGCCACTAGAAGGGTGCATCCCAAATGACACCCTATTCCCCATATAGGGTTCTGGTCACTATATATGGAATAGGGTGCCATTTGGGACGCACACTAAGCGTTCCTCACTCGTGCTGCACATGTAAAACCCATAAAATGTCAAACCCAAGTTGGCCAGAGTTGAGCCCTACCAGAACAAGTCTCCATTAGCCCAGTTGTCCATTAACAACATGCCTTCCCTGTTATAGTGTTCACTGATAATGTGAAACATATTGTCTTTCCTCCGCTTGGTGGTGGCGGTGCAACCAGCTCTTCATTACACCATCCGACCAACCCCTCTGTGTGGTGCAGCGGGCGGGCGGGCGGGTCGTTATAAATTATTATAAATAGAAACATTAAAGCAAGTGCCGCAATCCTGGGCTCTGACAACCCCACACCCTTTCCACCACCACTACCACCCTAACTGGCTGCCATGGTAACGTTTGCAGGCGGTGGCAGACGACATAATAATGTCCCTCCTTCCTGCAGAACAGATATTGAGTCTTGCTGCGTGTTGTCTCCTTGTCTCATCCTTCCTATCCTAGCTACAGTTGCTGTGTGACACTGGGGCTGGGGTAGGTAGGCTACCATCATCCTATTTAGACTGTTATCACTATGTAAGCCTAGAGTTGATACATTGGGAGAAAAAAATAAAAAATACGTACACACATCATGCCACAAACACATATCTGAACAAAATGAAATAACAATGATTGCATTGTAACCTGTACCTTGTCTTGAGAAAGGCTATATGAATGGAATCAAAGATACAATCACCATATTTCCTTATCCTCCCAGTCTGTGTTTTGTTTACTTGATAGTAGGGGTTTTCTCATTTCTTTGTCACATTCAGAGAGTGAAGAGAGCAAAGGGGACTCCCCCAAGGCTGTACTTCATCTCTCTCCCTCCCTCCCTCCCTCCCTCCCTCACTCTCTCTCTCTCTCTCTCTCTCTCCCACCCTCTCACCCTCCCTCCCTCCCTCCCTCACTCCCTCTACCTCTCTCTCTCTCTTCTAAAAACAGCTCATTTTAAATGACAGAGGAACTCCTGTCAAAGAGCAGCCCAGCACCTGTAGCACACAGCCTTCCTCTAGTGACAGGGAATATTAATCTTAGTGGTAAGTACTTGACAAAATACTATTTTGTAGCAGCACCGGAGGTGTTCCAGGCGCAGCGGTGAACCTGTGAACCGATGAAAGGGCTGCGTACGGCAGTGAGTCAGACAGATAGAAAGGGCCCTGGCGGTACGGTGCTGCTGCTTCTCTAATGGTATTAAATATAGCCTGAAAAACACCTGCTGGCTGGCTGAGGGAGAACCCAGCACTGTGATGTCTTATTCATTTAATATTTCATTCCCTACCCTCACTGTGACGGGTATTAATAAGACGCTCCACTTTGATCTGGAGGATCCAGCTGAGGCTCCATCAGAATCATACAGCACAGCTCTGTGACTCCATCAGAATCATACAGCACAGCTCTGTGACTCCATCAGAATCATACAGCACTGCTCTGTGACTCCATCAGAATCATACAGCACAGCTCTGTGACTCCATCAGAATCATACAGCACAGCTCTGTGACTCCATCAGAAGCATACAGCACAGCTCTGTGACTCCATCAGAATCATACAGCACAGCTCTGTTGTTCCAGCAGAATCATACAGCACAGCGATGTGACTCCTCCCCTTACAGAAAAAACATACGATTTCACATGAAAGGAAATGTTTATCACATGTTGCTTTACATGTTTTCACATATTATCACATTAACTTCACATAAGATCACAAGTGATCACATGAAAACATATGTTTTTGGAACACTTCACATGCGTTCACAAGTGAAATTCGTGTGTTTTTTCGTAAGGGTCCAAGCTCTAAGAGGTGAGGAAAAAGGACACCTTTGACCTTATCCCCTATTTATGCACTACTTTTGACCAGAGCCATATCGACCCTGTTCAAAAGTAGGGCACTATATATACTTGAAGTTGAAGTCGGAAGTTTACATACACTTAGGTTGGAGTCATTAAAACTCGTTTTTCAACCACTCCACAAATTTCTTGTTAAAACCTGTTGGGGCTAGGGGGCAGTATTTGCATGGCCGGATAAAAAACGTACCCGATTTAAACTGGTTACTACTATTGCCCAGAAATGAGAATATGCATATAATTAGTAGATTTGGATAGAAAACACTCTAATGTTTCTAAAACTGTTTGAATGGTGTCTGTGAGTATAACAGAACTCATATGGCAGGCCAAAACCTGAGAAGATTCCATACAGGAAGTGCCCTGTCTGACAATTTGTTGTCCTTCTGTTGCATCTCTATCGAAAATACAGCATCTGTGCTGTAACGTGACATTTTCTAAGGCTTCTATTGGCTCTCTAAAGCCACCAGAAAGTGAAATGGGGTGTCTGCTGTCTCTGGGCAAAGAACAGCAGCAGAGTTTGTGAGTGGTCAGCCTGGGGACAGTGAGACTGAGATGCGCGTTCACGAGACTACTCAATTTTTTTCTTTCAGCCTTTGAATGAATACAACGTTGCCCGGTCGGAATATTATCGCTATTTTATGAGAAAAATCGCATAAAATAGATTTTAAACAGCGTTTGACATGCTTCTAAGTACGGTAATGGAATATTTTGACATTTTTTGTCACGAAATGCGCTCGCGCGTCACCCTTCAGATAGTGACCTGAACGCACGAACAAAACGGAGGTATTTGAATATAACTATGGATTATTTGGAACCAAAACAACATTTGTTGTTGAAGTAGAAGTCCTGGGAGTGCATTCTGATGAAAAACAGCAAAGGTAATCCAAATTTTCTAATAGTAATTCTGAGTTTAGTGAGCCCCAAACTTGGTGGGTGTCAAAATAGCTAGCCTGATGGCCGAGCTATGTACTCAGAATATTGCAAAGTGTGCTTTCGCCGAAAAGCTATTTTAAAATCTGACACCGCGATTGCATAAAGGAGTTCTGTATCTATAATTCTTAAAATAATTATTAATTTTGTCAACGTTTATCATGAGTAATTTAGTAAATTCACCGGAAGTTTTCGGTGGGTATGCTAGTTCTGAACATCACATGCTAATGTAAAAAGCTGGTTTTTGATTTAATATGAACTTGATTGAACAAAACATGCATGTATTGTATAACATAATGTCCTAGGAGTGTCATCTGATGAAGATCATCAAAGGTTAGTGCTGCATTTAGCTGTGGTTTTGGTTTTTGTGACATATATGCTTGCTTTGAAAATGGCTGTGTGATTATTTTTGGCAGGGTACTCTCCTGACAAAACCTAATGTTTTGCTTTCGCTGTAAAGCCTTTTTGAAATCGGACAATGTGGTTAGATTAACGAGAGTCTTGTCTTTAAAATGGTGTAAAATAGTCATATGTTTGAGAAATTGAAGTTATAGCATTTTTGAGGTATTTGTATTTCGCGCCACGCGATTCCACTGGCTGTTGACTAGGGTGGGACCTAGCCCATAGAAGTTAACAAACTATAGTTTTGCCAAGTCGGTTAAGACATCTACTTTGTGCATGACAAGTCATTTTTCAAACAATTGTTTACAGACAGATACTTTCACTTATAATTCACTGTGTCACAATTCCAGTGGGTCAGAAGTTTACATACACTAAGTTGACTGTGCCTTTAAACAGCATGGAAAATTCCAGAAAATGATGTCATGGCTTTAGAAGCTTCTGATAGGCTAATTGACATCATTTGAGTCAATTGTAGGTGTACCTTTGGATGTATTTCAAGTCCTACCGTCAAACTCAGTGCCTCTTTGCTTGACATCATGGGAAAATCAAAAGAAATCAGCCAAGACCTCGGAAAAAAAATTGTAGACCTCAACAAGTCTGGTTCATCCTTAGGAGCAATTTCCAAATGCCTGAAGGTACCACATTTATCTGTACAAACAATAGTACGCAAGTATAAACACCATGGGACCACGCAGCCGTCATACCGCTCAGGAAGGAGACGCATTCTGTCTCCTAGAGATGAACGTACTTTGGTGCGAAAAGCGCAAATCAATCCCAGAACAACAGCAAAGGACCTTGTGAAGATGCTGGAGAAAACAGGTACAAAAGTATCTATATCCACTGTAAAACGAGCTCTATATTGACATAACCTGAAAGGCAGCTCAGCAAGGAAGAATCCACTGCTCCAAAACTGCCATAATAAAGCCAGACTACGGTTTGCAACTGCACATGGGGACAAAGATCAAACTTTTTGGAGAAATGTCCTCTGGTCTGATGAAACAAAAATAGAACTGTTTGGACATAATGACCATCGCTATGTTTGGAGGAAAAAAGGGGAGACTTGCAAGCCGAAGAGCACCATCCCAACCGTGAAGCACGGGGGTGGCGGCATCATGTTGTGGGGGTGCTTTGCTGTAGGAGGGACTGGTGAACTTCACAGAATAGATGGCGTCATGAGGAAAGAAAATTAGGTGGATATATTGAAGCTAAATCTCAAGACATCAGTTAAGAAGTTAAAGCTTGTTCGCAAATGGGTCTTCCAAATGGACAATAACCCCAAGCATACTTCCAAAGTTGTGGCAAAATGGCTTAAGGACAACAAAATCAAGGTATTGGAGTGGCCATCACAAAGCCCTGATGTCAATCCCATAGAAAATTTGTGGGCAGAGCTGAAAAAGCGTGTGCGAGCAAGAAGGCCTACAAACCTGACTCAGTTACACCAGCTCTGTCAGGAGGAATGGGCCAAAATTCACCCAATTTATTGTGGGAAGCTTGTGGAAGGCTACCCAAAACATTTGACCCAAGTTAAAGAATTTAAAGGCAATGCTACCGAATACTAACTGAGTGTATGTAAACTTCTGACCCACTTGGAATGTGATGAAAGAAATAAAAACTGAAATATATCATTCTCTCTACTATTATTCTGACATTTCACATTCTTAAAATAAAGTGGTGATCCTAACTGACCTAAGACAGGAAATTTTTACTAGAAAAACTATTTTATAAGTTGAAACATTTTTTTCAAACTAGGCCTTACAATTCTTATCAACATAAGCCATCTGTTGTTCAGGTCAAGTGCAGACACTGTACAGAGACACAGCACCCTGTTAAACAGAACACATAGTAAAGAAGGCAGATCTTTGCCCAAGATATCATCATGTCTGTTTTGAATTAACCAGCATCATACACGGACATTTAAATAGACCAATGTCTATCTGGTTATATCTGTGGCTGCCTACGGCTAAGTTTAGGATTCAGAAATAACAATGTCAAATGTTATAATTGAAACCGAAATCTGCTGCTAATGCACTCCAAATACCAGCAAAGGCAAAGGAGGAGAACACAGAAGCAGCAGTAACTACAGCTAAATATAACATATTTTCTGAGCTGCCTGGGTCTTAATATAGACAATGTGTGAAAGACTGTCACGGATGTCAGGCTGTCTGCTTAATTTAACACAGAGTTTTGTTTTTAAACTAATCGCCCTGAAGGAGCACTGAATCAACCTCTTTGGATTTTTGAAGAAGATACAATAAACTGTTACTACTAGATATTCATTCACCTGCAGTTTTCCTTGAGCGAAAGAAGTGATGGGGCCTCCTCATTGGTGGAGAGGTGTCACTAAGCGCCAACGGCAGGGGCTGGCGGGTAAACAAGAGATTTATGAATGACAGGTCCAATTTGTTTTTAGCACCAGGGAGAGACAAGCAGCACCCTGCCCCATGCCCAAATTCCTCCCCTCCGAGGGCCCTGCCAACAGGGGATAGGGTGACTCATAACCAGTGGCTGCACTCCCACTGCACTAGCCTCCTCTCTGACACCACGGGCCAACACTACCACCACACAGCTCCGTGACCGCCTGTCCCCAACGTGTTTATTTCTATAACAGATCTGTCTCTCATTAGCCCCCATGGCGGCTAGAGTGACGATCACAGCCTTCATTTGAGACGTTGGCATGGCAATGGCAGGTGGCTGCTTCCCAATTGGCACCCCATTTCCTATATAGTGTACTACTTTTGACCAGAGCCCATAGGGAATAGGGTGCCATGTGGGACACAGTCCGTGTCTGTTTTTACCTTGAGGAGTCACACTAGCAGGCTTCACACACCACACAGCAGAGAGAGAGAGAGAGAGAGAGAGAACAGAGACACATGTTGTCTGGACTGGTGGGAGTGTTACATGTTGTGACGTCTGTGATGTGAGATATGTTTTCTTGGACCTCTTCCCATCATCTATTTGTCTAATAATAATAACAATAATAGGCCGGAAGACAGTGCCCATGTTAGATTCTACAGCTACATACCATAGGTGGTGTCTTGCGTCATTTGCAGTCAATGGATAGGCTATAGGGCCAGTTTCCCAGACACAGATGAAGCCTAGTCCTGGACTAAAAAGCATGCTCAATGGAGACTCATCATTGAATCACAGGGCGGCACACAATTGGCCCAGTGTCGTCCGGGTCAGGGGAGGGTTTGGCCAAGGTAGGCCGTTATTGTAAAATAGGAATTTGTTCTTAACTGACTGACCAAGTTAAATAAAGGTTAAATAAAAACATTAAATAAAAAATTGACCGACTCTATATGACCAAAGGTATGTAGACACCTGCTCGTCGGACATCTCATTCCAAAATCATGGGCATTAATATGGAGTTGGTCCCCCCTTTGCTTCTATAACAGCCTTCACTCTTCTGGGAAGGCTTTCCACTAGATGTTGGAACATTGCTGCGGGAACCTGCTTCCATTCAGCCACAAGAGCATTAATGAGGTCGGGCACGGATGTTGGGCGATTAGGCCTGGCTCGCAGTCAACGTTCCAATTCATCCCAAAGGTGTTCGATGGGGTTGAAGTCAGGGCTCTGTGCAGACCTGTAAAGTTCTTCCACACTGAAACAGGAAAGGGCCTTCCCCAAACTGTTGCCACAAAGTTTTCCCTTCACTGGAACTAAGGGGCCTAGCCCAAACCATGAAATATCAGCCTCAGACCATTATTCTTCCTCCTCCAAACTTTACAGTTGGCACTATGCATTTGGGCAGGTAGTGTTCTCCTGGCATCCGCCAAACCCAGATTCGTCCGTCGGACTGCCAGATGGTGAAGCGTGATTCATCACTCCAGAAAACACATTTCCACTGCTCCAGAGTCCAATGGTGGCGAGCTTTATACCACTCCAGCCAACGCTTGGCATTGCGCATGTTGATTTTTGGCTTGTGTGCCACTGCTCGGCTATGGAAACCCATTTCGTGAAGCTCCTGACGAACAGTTCTTGTGCTGACGTTTTCTTCGAGAGGCAGTTTGGAACTCGGTGGTGAGTGTTGCAACCGAGGACAGACGATTTTTATGCGCGTCAGCACTCGGAGGTCCCTTTCTGTGAGCTTGTGTGGGCTACCACTTTGTGGCTGAGCCGTTGTTGCTCCTAGACGTTTCCACTTCACAATAACAGCACTTATAGTTGACTGGGGCAGCTCTAGCAGGGCAGAAATTTGACGAACTGACTTGTTCGAAAGGTGGCATCCTATGACGATTGCTTGGCTGTGTGCTGTCAGCAACGGGTGTGGCTGAAATAGCCGAATCCACTAATTTGAAGGGTTGTCCACATACTTTTATATATATAGTATTGTCTTAATTAGTCAGTGTCCGAGAAACTGGCCCATAGTGTTTATTGTATAATTCTGAATGGAGATGAGACTGTGGCTGACACTATGACACTAAGTAGACATATCCCCAGTAGGTTAATTAACAAGTATTGGGTTATTCATCTTTCTTATGGCACTTTGCTTGGCTGCTTACTCATAGCAACACTTTGTGAAGACCATAATAATATTATATAGCTCTGTATAGCCCATAATAATACTTTAGAGCTCTGTGAAAGCATAATAATATTATTGATCTCTATACAGACCATAATAATATTATAGATCTCTGTATAGACCATAATAATATTATAGATCTCTGTATAGACCATAATAATATTCTAGATCTCTGTGAAGACCATAATAATATTATAGATCTCTATACAGACCATAATAATATTATAGATCTCTATACAGACTATAATAATATTATAGAGCTCTGTATAGACCATAATAATATTATAGATCTCTGTATAGACCATAATAATATTATAGATCTCTGTATAGACCATAATAATATTATAGATCTCTGTATAGACCATAATAATGTTATAGATCTCTGTGAAGACCATAATAATATTATAGATCTCTATACAGACCATAATAATATTATAGATCTCTATACAGACTATAATAATATTATAGAGCTCTGTATAGACCATAATAATATTATAGATCTCTGTATAGACCATAATAATATTATAGAGCTCTGTATAGACCATAATAATATTATAGATCTCTGTATAGACCATAATAATATTATAGATCTCTGTATAGACTATAATAATATTGTAGATCTCTGTATAGACCATAATAATATTATAGATCTCTGTATAGACCATAATAATATTATAGAGCTCTGTGAAGACCATAATAATATTATAGAGCTCTGTGAAAACCATAATAATATTATAGATCTCTGTATAGACCATAATAATATTATAGAGCTCTGTATAGACCATAATAATATTATAGATCTCTGTATAGACCATAATAATATTATAGATCTCTATACAGACCATAATAATATTATAGATCTCTGTATAGACCATAATAATATTATAGATCTCTATTCAGACTATAATAATATTGTAGATCTCTGTATAGACCATAATAATATTATAGATCTCTGTATAGACCATAATAATATTATAGATCTCTATACAGACCATAATAATATTATAGATCTCTATACAGACCATAATAATATTATAGATCTCTATACAGACCATAATAATATTATAGATCTCTGTGAAAACCATAATAATATTATTGTCACGACTTCCGCCGAAGTCGGTCCCACTTCTTGTTCGGGCGGCGTTTGGCGGTCGACGTCACCGGCCTTCTAGCCATCGCCGATCCACTTTTCATTTTCCATTTGTTCTGTCTTTGTTTTACACACCTGGTTTCAATTCCCCAATTACATGTTCATTATTTAACCCTCTGTTTTCCCCATGTTTGTTTTTGAGTGATTGTTTTATTGTAAGTTCGGTCCGTTGTTTGTGGGCTTAGTATTACTTCATGTATTTTGAAATTTTGAGTAAAGTTCATTGTGTTACTCATCTCTGCTGTCCTGCGCCTGACTCCTCTGCACCAGCTACACCCAGAACCTATACAATTATAGAACTCTGTGAAATATTATAGATCTCTGTATAGACCATAATAATATTATAGATCTCTATACAGACCATAATAATATAATAGATCTCTATACAGACCATAATAATATTATAGATCTCTATACAGACCATAATAATATTATAGATCTCTGTGAAGACCATAATAATATTATAGATCTCTGTATAGACCATAATAATATTATAGATCTCTGTATAGACCATAATAATATTATAGATCTCTGTATAGACCATAATAATATTATAGATCTCTGTATAGACCATAATAATATTATAGATCTCTGTATAGACCATAATAATATTATAGATCTCTGTATAGACCATAATAATATTATAGATCTCTGTATAGACCATAATAATATTATAGATCTCTATACAGACCATAATAATATTATAGATCTCTATACAGACCATAATAATATTATAGATCTCTGTATAGACCATAATAATATTATAGATCTCTGTATAGACCATAATAATATTATAGATCTCTGTATAGACCATAATAATATTATAGATCTCTATACAGACCATAATAATATTATAGATCTCTGTATAGACCATAATAATATTATAGAGCTCTGTATAGACCATAATAATATTATAGATCTCTGTGTAGACCATAATAATATTATAGAGCTCTGTATAGACTATAATAATATTATAGATCTCTATACAGACCATAATAATATTATAGATCTCTGTATAGACCATAATAATATTATAGAGCTCTGTATAGACCATAATAATATTATAGATCTCTGTGTAGACCATAATAGTATTATAGATCTCTGTGTAGACCATAATAATATTATAGATCTCTATACACACCATAATAATATTATAGAGCTCTGTGAAGACTATAATAACAATACCATAGAGCTCCTGTCTAAATAAATCCATGCCAGGAAAGGAGTAAGTACTCAACTCTAAATGATAACAAGCCAATGATTGCTTTTCCAGCATTTTCCATTATCCTGTTGCCAGTCAAGGGAGCCATATAAACTATGATATCACTTAAAATGATTAACTACAGATATAGGATCTTAATTTGACCAGTATTGTCATAGTAAAATAATCCTGCAGCAACAGGATTTTAACGTTTAGTCCATAATGTTGCTTGTTCGGTGGTTGGGCTATTAGCTGGACAAAAGTAAGCTACATAAAAAGTGCAATAATCTTAATATAACAGTGTTAATGAGGGTTTTCAGTAAATTTATGTAAATCAGGAAGCTCATCTGCATTCCAGAATTCTCAGCAACAAAAGAGCGATGAAATAAGATTCTACATCTGTTTTGGCTCTTACATTTGTTAAAAGACAGCAACAAACAACAAGCCAATAATAATAATAATAATACAACACTTACAGTCGAATATAACACTTACAATCCAACAATTCAAAATTGTCTGAATATAAGTGAAAAGACATCAACAAACTAAAAATTAGATCACAACAACTGACTCTTAATTATAAATACAGTGCAATATAGTCAATCCAACAATCCCAAACAATACTTTTTCCTGCTTTCCAAAAACATTGTGACATTCAACCAAGCTTTTAGAGCCCTTTCTAACTGGCCTTGTATAAATAGAAACTGGGAGATGCAGAAGATGTTTCAAGGCAGGAATAGCCTGATGCTTGGGTCTGCTATGTGGTGCTGGATCTCTCATTAAGTGCCTTGTTATTTTTGGGCAGCTGGGACGTCTAAAGCAGGAAACAGACCTTTATTTTTAAGTCCCAGGCGGTCAGGCTCGTCTTTGCAGCTCAAACAGAGCTGTAGCTTGCAGGCTATCTTCTATAGCTAACAAAAGGAGCCGAGCCACTGCCGCGCAGTGCCACAAACCAAACCACTCAAACCCCGGTCATTCACCATAGAGTTTAATGTGTATGTCCTTAAAGAGGTACTTCGGGATTTTGGCAATGAGGCCCTTTATCTACTTCCCAAGAGTCAGATGAACTGTGTGGTGTGTCTCTGTGTCCAGTATGAAGGAAGTTGGAGGTAGTCTCGTGAGCCAATGCTAACTAGCGTTAGTACAATGACTGGAAGTCTATGGTTATCTGCAAGCATGCTAGTTAGCAATTGCGCTAATAAAAATGGTATCCACAAGTTCATCTGACTGGTGAAAATCCAGAAGTAGCCCTTTAATGTAATGAAACTGTCCAACCATGGGGCACTGCTTTATACAGTCTATAGGACACCTCCCAAAATCCCTACTGTTCTGTCATGTACAGTAACATAGCAACACAATCAAGATAATGTACATAACGGTGGCAGACAGAGAGAGAACTGTACGTTTCACATTTGTATAGCACTTTACTACCTTCCCAGGATGCCATGCAAAGCCTGTCCTTTTCCTTGTACAGGTCCAAGCATCAGCCCAGTGATGGAAGGATGTGGGCCCGGCAAATTCAGAGCAACTCAACAGAGCGTCACACGATACAGAAACTCTGATTCTGTATCGTGTCTTCTGATCCCTCCTGTCTCAGCCTCCAGTATTTATGCTGCAGTAGTTTATGTGTCGGGGGGCTAGGGTCAGTCTGTTACATCTGGAGTATTCTCTTGTCTTATCCGGTGTCCTGTGTGAATTTAAATATGCTCTCTCTAATTCTCTCTTTCTCTCTTTCTTTCTTTCTCTCGGAGGACCTGAGCCCTAGGACCATGCCTCAGGACTACCTGGCATGATGACTCCTTGCTGTCCCCAGTCCACCTGGCCATGCTGCTGCTCCAGTTTCAACTGTTCTGCCTGCGGCTACGGAACCCTGACCTGTTCACCGGACGTGCTTGTTGCACCCTCGACAATTACTATGATTATTATTATTTGACCATGCTGGTCATTTACGAACATTTTAACATCTTGACCATGTTCTGTTATAATATCCACCCGGCACAGCCAGAAGAGGACTGGCCACCCCTCATAGCCTGGTTCCTCTCTAGGTTTCTTCCTAGGTTTTTGGCCTTTCTCAGGAGTTTTTCCTAGGGAGTTTTTCCCAGCCACCGTGCTTCTTTCACATGCATTGCTTGCTGTTTGGGGTTTTAGGCTGGGTTTCTGTACAGCACTTTGTGATTTCAGCTGATGTACGAAGGGCTATATAAATACATTTGATTTGATTTGATTGTCCATTGTGTGTTAGAAATTACGCAACATCAACAACAGCTGTTCCTCTACATTTCATCACATTTGGATCAATTAGAGTGAAGAAATAATTGCTTGATACCAAGACTATGCTTATAGATTCTTAATTTTCAAACCGTATATTTGGAACGTTCAACTATTGTTTAACAGTTCAAGAGAAACATCTTGTTACATATTTGTAATGCAGAAGGGGTACAGAGTAACTGTAATGCAATATACAAATCTAATTGACCAATGACAGTCTTTGTTAAGCAGCAGATGATTGAAATGAATATAACGGTAGAGAGAGCAGCAGACAAAAGAGAGGCCATGGTCATATTATAGCGCATTATAAACACAGTGTTGTTTTGTGTTTTATTATTCTCAACAGTCCCACTTCCTGACATTACATTTAGTTAACTAATTAGTAATTTTCTCTTTTTCAAAAAGCCTTTGTGTCTGAGCACTTTGTTTTGGTCACGTTAGAACATGTTGATGTCACTGCTACATGGCTCATCTCATTAAAATCACAAAGACATGTTGTCTTCCTCCCTCTGAATTCATTGAGCTTCTTCAACATGAAAGCCGGAGAGATGAGAGTGTTATTAAATGAAGTGTGAATTCATGAAGAGCTCTGTTGGACAGAAACCTTTATGCATGTTGGTTCTCCAGATAGTGGCAAGGACAGCTTCATCACCATTGAATGTGATTATAAACCCACTCATAACACACCATTTTAGATGGTTTCAGATGTTATGTCTAACGTGTGTACTGTCAGGAAATGAATGTATGTGTATCTTTCTGTATGTGAGCTTCACTAGGTCAAATTCCTAACTTGTTTTTACCCTGTTTACCCTGTCTCCATGGTCTTAGTCCAACAGAACAGACCTGTGTGCTGTGCTGCAGTCACTGTGGTGCCTCCCTGCCTCCCATGCAGCCGTCATAAAAGGCATGTGACAAGGCTATTTTTAGAACCGAAAATATAATCGTCAACAAGTGAAACCAGAATAAGAGACAGGCACACACACACACACACACACACACACACACACACACACACACACACACACACACACACACACACACATACACACACACACACACACACACACACACACACTAAATAGGTAAATGATAAATGAAGTATATCTCTCCTTCCAAAGGACTGTCAGGGGTGTGCTGCTGGCTGCTGAGATGGAGTGATAAAGACGGCAAGGCGCCTAATCTTAGCTGGCTAATGCCATAAGCCCAAAATAACACACCTAAGAATAGCTGACCCACAGAATAAGCAAGAAGCCTGAATTTCAGGCACTTAAAATATCTTGTTGTTTGGCAGATAATGTTCTGCGATAAGAAAAAGAAGAAGAAGAAAAAGAAGACCTGAAATGCATGGCTTGAAGGAAAGAGAAAAGCAGCAATGGATGTTGGGATTGACCTGGTGCTCTATTGACAGAGCAGAGGAGATATAATGTGTCATGCTAGAGCCTTATTCACACTTGTTCTGCTGACTACCATGGATCATGTATTGTACTACCTTTCAGCTTGTCTACAGGATATAACAGAACAGAATAGAATAGAGCAGAATAGAATAGAACAGAGCAGAATAGAACAGAGCAGAATGGAATACAACAGAATCAAACAGAGCAGAATAGAATAGGACATAATATAATATAATAGAACAGAGCAGAATATAATAGAATATGACAGAATAGAACATAATCGAACAGAGCAGAATAGAATAGAACATAATAGAACAGAGCAGAATAGAATAGGACAGAATCAAACAGAGCAGAATAGAATAGGACAGAATAGAATATAATACAACAGAGCAGAATAGAACAGAGCAGAATATAATAGAACAGCATCAAACAGAGCAGAATAGAATAGGACAGAATATAATATAATAGAACAGAGCAGAAAAGGACAGAATAGAATATAATAGAACAGAGCAGAATAGAATAGGACAGAATAGAATAGAACAGAGCAGAATAGAATAGGACAGAATAGAGCTATAATATAATAGAATATAATACAACATAGCAGAATAGAATAGGACAGAATTGAATAACAATGCAGTATGTAGTTAATGAGTAGAGATGTGTTTGTTCTGTAGTTAATTAAGTACAGATGTGTTTGTTCTGTAGTTAATTTAGTAGAGATGTTTGTTCTGTAGTTAATGAAGTAGAGATGTTTGTTCTGTAGTTAATGAAGTAGAGATGTGTTTGTTCTGTAGTTAATGAAGTAGAGATGTGTTTGTTCTGTAGTTAATGAAGTAGAGATGTGTTTGTTCTGTAGTTAATGAAGTAGAGATGTGTTTGTTCTGTAGTTAATGAAGTAGAGATGTGTTTGTTCTGTAGTTAATGAAGTAGAGATGTGTTTGTTCTGTAGATAATGAAGTAGAGATGTGTTTGTTCTGTAGTTAATGAAGTAGATATGTGTTTGTTCTGTAGTTAATGAAGTAGAGATGTGTTTGTTCTGTAGTTAATGAAGTAGAGATGTGTTTGTTCTGTGGTTAATGAAGTAGAGATGTGTTTGTTCTGTAGTTAATGAAGTAGAGATGTGTTTGTTCTATAGTTAATGAAGTAGAGATGTGTTTGTTCTGTAGTTAATGAAGTAGAGATGTGTTAGTTCTGTAGTTAATGAAGTAGAGATGTGTTTGTTCTGTAGTTAATGAAGTACAGATTTGTTTGTTCTGTAGTTAATATATTGTACTGGTGGTTAAATATAGTTCTGCAACAGACAACAGTACAATGCTTATGAGGAGAAAAACACTGAGTTTACAGAAGCACACTATAAGAGACATGTCCACAGAGCATGTGGTATCCTTGGTGATCAATGTGAGGATGTGTGAAATTAATCATTTAAGCATTTATTTCTGATGTTCATAAGTTATTGAGAAATCAATAGCCATAATATTCATTTCCTGTATGCAACTCTGCCTACAATACGCAGTACATGACTCAATCTGTGTATTGTCATAACAATGCTGCCCACCAAAACTCCTGACATTTACTGTAGTGTGTGTGCTTTCCCAGAATACAATGCTGCTCCAACAGCCCTAGACCCATTAGATGACAAGAGCCAAGTGAATTTTCTGAACTACCACAAGTCCAAAAGGCAGAGAATAGCAGAGTGACTCACATTGAGTGAATACCGTAAACCGACATTACTCAGAATGATGTCAGATTCGTTTGAACCCTGAGATTCATTTCTCAGGTCAGAAATAGAATGTCATTGTGTTTGGTAAACATCCACATAGACACAGAGATAATCTTTTGATGTTCATTTCCCTTTGCCTTGTACTGTCTGTATTTTTACCATGGCATTTCCTGTTACTGTTATACCTCAAAAAGTGAAGACTGACATGGAAGCCTCCCTATCCAAACACAACATCCCTTTCATGTTTTCATGCCATTTCATTGTAGTGAAAATGACTGTAAAAAGCACAGTGTTATTAATATGCACCAAAACAAACAAACAAAACAGTGCATTCAGTCCATATCCACACAATGATAAAACTATGTGTATTTACTAACACTCACTATACAGACAGTTTTAAACATGATTGTTTTACTCCATTCAGACACAAGCAAACTGAGAAACAATGACAGTAAATGAATACAAGGAGGAACTGCCCATCCATAAGCACTGCACACTGTAAAACCATGCAGTATAAAATCACACACGTAAATACCTGGATACAGAAAGCAGTGCCTGATCATAACGCGTTGCTGTGCTGAGAAGTTTGGAGCCCTCCGTTCACAGAGGCAGATAGATAGAGACTGACTGGGAGAGACCGGAGAGATGAGAGAATGAAACAGAGGGAGAGGGAGGTAGGGAGAGAGAGAGAAAAAGAGAGAGAGAGTGGGAAATAAGGAGAGAGCGGCAGACCACCAGATGAAGAGAAACAGAGAGATAGAGAGAGAGAAAAAGAGAGAGCGGATAAGAGTGCTAAAAAAAATCCAGAGAAAAAAAGAGAAAGATAGGCTATCCCTTTAGGAGCAGAGAGAGAGCATGGTGGGTCTGGTCACCTGAGTTAACGTTGTGCATCTTCTGCTGGTCCAAGAGTCGCTGGTGGCCAACGAGCTCTTTTGTTGTGGTGGAGAAATTTGACTCACTCTCGTAAATCGTCTGCAGCATACTCCACTCAGCGCTCAGGTCGCATCGCAAGCCCTGCTCTTCCTGTCCCCAAAGAGCCAACCCTCTCACACACTCAGGGGAACGACCACGACGGCATACAGCGACTAGAGACAGAAACAGCTCTCCTCCTTTTCCTCTGAGGAAACTCTCTCTCTCTTGCTGTGCTGAAACGCAATACAATAACCACCCCACACACTCCCTCTGTGAGGCTTCCCTCACTATACTGTGACTACACAGCACAATAGAACACAGAGCTTCAGTCAAGAAGTCCCTGTTCAGACAGAGTTAGAAG
This sequence comes from Salmo trutta, assembly GCF_901001165.1. Lineage (NCBI taxonomy): Eukaryota > Metazoa > Chordata > Actinopteri > Salmoniformes > Salmonidae > Salmo > Salmo trutta. Next base: position 38,933 of record NW_021822480.1, read on the forward strand.
ATGACTGGCAGTCTGATTCTCTTCTCTTGTTGTGACACTGAGCTACTACCCTGCTCTTATTCCCTCTGATCTCTCTCTCTGTCGTCTCTCTCTCTCTCTCGTCTGTCTGTCTTCTCCTCTCTGTTCCTCTCTCAGTAATGTCTGAGCGGTGAGAGTGAGCCTGCCTGCCTGTGTTTCAACCTTCCAGTGGGGGGTGTACTAGTCAGAGCTGAGCTAAGCCGTGCACTGTTTACCCGTCAACCTCTCACAGGAAAGTAATGCTTGAGCCTGAGAGGGTGCAAGCTTCATTTGCATGTGAATTAACAACAGCGTGGCCCACAGGTGACAGAAATAGAACAATGGCCGGCCCCGGCTATAAATAGGAGGGCCGAGGCGAGGGGATTGGAGCAGCATTGATGCGTTTAAAAATACCTCCACCAAACACAGCTGTCTCTTCTACAGCTCTACAGCTAGATTCCTGCCAGAAGGCATGTCTCCTGACTGACTCCCTCCCTCCCTCTCTCCAAGAGCAGAGCCCAGCCAAGCTGCAGATGGAGGCTCACTCTGCTTGATTCCTCTCTCTTCCCCCTCTCTCTCTTTCTTGCTCTTTTCTCTCACTATCTCTCACTCTTTCTCTCATTTCAACTTTATTTATCACTCCCTCTATTTATCTCTCTCCTTCTCTCATCTCTCTCTATCTCTCTACCCTCTCTCAACTGGGATTCTTCATGTCTTTCTCTCTTACAAGATTCATCCTTATATCACTTTTTCCAAAACATACTATCCAAATGAAATATATTTCCTCATCCTTACAAGGTCTTGCTACTGTTGTTTTACTTTCATGACTGATATTCTGTATTTTGACAACGTAACTTATATTCTTATTGGCAGCCCATATCTGATAGGTTGGTTATTAGTTCAAGCAGCCCATATCTGATAGGTTGGTTATTAGTTCAAGCAGCCCATATCTGATAGGTTGGTTATTAGTTAAAGCAGCCCATATCTGATAGGTTGGTTATTAGTTCAAGCAGCCCATATCTGATAGGTTGGTTATTAGTTCAAGCAGCCCATATCTGATAGGTTGGTTATTAGTTCAAGCAGCCCATATCTGATAGGTTGGTTATTAGTTCAAGCAGCCCATATCTGATAGGTTGGTTATTAGTTCAAGCAGCCCATATCTGATAGGTTGGTTATTAGTTCAAGCAGCCCATATCTGATAGGTTGGTTATTAGTTCAAGCAGTCCATATCTGATAGGTTGGTTATTAGTTCAAGCAAGCAGCCATATCTGATAGGTTGGATATTAGTTCAAGCAGTCCATATCTGATAGGTTGGTTATTAGTTCAAGCAGCCCATATCTGATAGGTTGGTTATTAGTTCAAGCAGCCCATATCTGATAGGTTGGTTATTAGTTCAAGCAGCCCATATCTGATAGGTTGGTTATTAGTTAAAGCAGCCCATATCTGATAGGTTGGTTATTAGTTCAAGCAGTCCATATCTGATAGGTTGGTTATTAGTTCAAGCAGCCCATATCTGATAGGTTGGTTATTAGTTCAAGCAGCCCATATCTGATAGGTTGGTTATTAGTTCAAGCAGCCCATATCTGATAGGTTGGTTATTAGTTCAAGCAGCCCATATCTGATAGGTTGGATATTAGTTCAAGCAGTCCATATCTGATAGGTTGGTTATTAGTTCAAGCAGCCCATATCTGATAGGTTGGATATTAGTTCAAGCAGTCCATATCTGATAGGTTGGTTATTAGTTCATTCTCAAGATGATTGGTTAGTCATTGAGAGTAACAAACAAGCACCGTATTCTGCATGTTAAACAAACACATGTATTATATAAGTAACTGTGTCAACCCTCCCAGATCACCCAGACCCAACCACTTGACCAAGTGGAATAGTAACTATTATCTCAGATTGTAGGAGGGAGAGAGAGCAGGGGTCAGTGTGCATCCAGGACACTGCAGATGTAGGATCTTCATTTCAGCCAGTTGTATTTCCCCTGCATCAACATCTGTCTCTACCTACCATCATATGTTTCATCTCCACAATATTCAGTTAGATCTGTGATTTGTAGGGTAACATACATGTCATGTTTTACTGTGTGGTATTGCTACAACAGGAAAATAATCCTGCAGCAACAAGAAATGTGAATTATTGTGTGGATTATAATTAATGGGCATTTTTTTGAAGGTGTTAATACATGTTTCATTAGGGCAAATCAAGTCTTACATTTTAAAGTGGAAATTACAAACTTTAGAACCTTTTTTAAACCTTGAATACATTACAAATGTGCCTTTCCTGCTGTGCAGGAACATTCTCAGCAACAAAATAGTAATCAAATTAAGATCCTAAATCTGTACTGCTCTTGAGGAAGCATGCCCTGAACCAGCCAATTGTGTGAGGAAGCATGCCGTGAGCCAGCCAATCGTGTGAGGAAGCATGCCCTGAGCCAGCCAATCGTGTGAGGAAGCATGCCGTGAGCCAGCCAATCGTGTGAGGAAGCATGCTCTAAGGCAGTGGTTCCCAAACTTTTTAAAGTCCCGTACCCCTTCAAACATTTAACCTCCAGCTGTGCACCCCCTCTGGGAACAGGGTCAGCGCACTCTCAAATGTTTTTTTGCCATTGTAAGCCTGCCACACATATACAATGCATTTATTAAACATAAAAATGAGTATGAGTTTTTGTCACAACCCGGCTTGTGGGAAGCTCTTACAGGACCAGGACACAAATAATAATATAATAATAATCAATAATATTGCTCTTTATTTAACCATCTTACATACACAACTTTATTTGTTCATTGAAAATTGTGAATAACTCAACATGTTGGGTTGTATTGGAGAGAGTCTGTCTTAAATAATTTTCCACATACAGTCTGTGCCTGTACTTAGTTTTCATGCTAGTGAGGGCCGAGAATCCACTCTCACATAGGTACGTGGTTGCAAAGGGCATCAGTGTCTTAACAGCGGGATTTGCCAAGGCAGGATACTCTGAGCGCAGCCAAATCCAGAAATCTGGCAGTCGCTTCTGATTAAATTCAATTTTCACAGAACCACTTGTTGTAATTTCGATGAGGCTCTCTTGTTCAGATATGGTAAGTGGACTGGAGGCAGGGCATGAAAGGTATAACGAATCCAGTTGTTTGTGTCATCCATTGCGGGACAGTATCTGCGTAATTGCGGACTCAGGTGCTTCGTTATATCACATTTGACATTGTCCATAAGCTTGAGTTCATTTGCACACAAAAAATCATACAATGACAGAAAGACCTGTGTGTTGTCCTTGTTAATGCAGACAAAGAAGAGCTCCAACTTCTTCATCGTCACGGTTGTCGTAAGGAGAAGCGGACCAAAGTGCAGCGTGTGTGTCGTTCCACATTTTATTTACACTGTGAAACTATGCAATACATAAACATAAACTAAAGAACAAAACAACAAACCGTGACACAGAGTTGAAACACACACTACTCAAAAAACAATCTCCCACAAACCCAGGTGGAAAAAAACCCTACTTAAGTATGATCTCCAATTAGAGACAACGAGGACCAGCTGCCTCTAAATGGAGATCATCCCAAACAAAACCCAACATAGAAATACAAAACTAGAACCTGACAACATAGAAAAAATAAACTACAAAAAAAAACCTGTCACGCCCTGACCTACTCTACCATAGAAAATAACATCTTTCTATGGTCAGGACGTGACAATCATAGCCTCAATTTTGTCCCGCACCTTGAATATATAGTTGCGGAGAGTCCCTGTAATCCTAGATTCAGATCATTCAGGCGAGAAAAAACATCACCCAGATAGGCCAGTCGTGTGAGAAAGGCTTGCACGCGCGTTATCACTCCACTATGTCTTCCTGTCATGGCTTTTGCGCCATCAGTACAGATACTGTTAGGGGTGTGTACGGAGGCGAAGTCAGGTGCAGGAGATCAGAGTGTAGTAAACAGGCACACTTTAATTCCGGTCCAAAAACGACAGCACATAAAAACATAAACGCGCCAAAAACACGGAACATAACAAAAGTATGGCGCCTGACAATATCCACATAACAATAAACATTTACACACAAAGACATGGAGGGGAACAGAGGACTAAATACATGCAGTGTGATTATGGAATGAAAACCAGGTGTGTATGGAACAAGACAAAACAAATGGACACATGAGAAATGGAGCGGCGATGGCTAGAAAGCCGGTGACGTCGATCGCCGAACGCTGCCCGAACAAGGAGAGGAGCCGACTTCGGCGGAAGTCGTGACAGATACCAACACATCTTGACCACCAAAGTCCATTTGATGTCACAAAGCTGTCCAGTACTTAAAAAATATCCTCTCCTGTTGTCCTGGTTTCCAGTGGTTTGCAGAAGAGGAAGTCTTCCTTAATTGACCCCCCATAAACGTAACAGACATATACAAGGAGCTGTGCCAGGCCCGCCACGTCTATTGACTCATCCAGCTGTAACGCATAGAATTCACTGGCTTGTATACAAAGCAGTGATTGTTTCAAAACATCTCCTGCCATGTCACCATATAAGACGCTTCTAGCCTCTTCTTATTAATGGTATCTGTTGCTTTTATACATGTCTTACTACTCGAAAGTTGTCTTAATTCTCGCTCAAAAAACTCCCGTGGCTTATTTTTCAAATTGTCATGTTTTGTTTCTAAATGTCTGCGCAAGAGTGAAGGTTTCATAGAGTTTTCCTCCCTCTGGGGGAAGAAGAAAGCTCCTCAGTGAAGACCAAGAGCATGCCATTGTAGGATTGGTCATTGCTGACAATGCAATAAAACAGAGAGAAAATTCAGACCAGAATTGTAGAGGACAACCTGGTATTTCAAAATGTGGAAAGCATCAGCCTGACTACCATTGGCTCGGACTCTGACCAAACACAGAGTTGGAATGAAACAGTTGTACACAGTTCCTTTTGAAAGGAACAGTGAGCGGGTCAAGGAACTCCGGCGCCAATACGTCCAGGTATGGTGTCTATCCAATATATCTTGTTCTATAGTTAGTTTTACACTATGCTACTCTACATGTTAACATGGGTTACAGTACATACAGTAGGACACTATGCTACTCTACATGTAAACATGGGTTACAGTACATACAGTAGGACACTATGCTACTCTACATGTTAACATGGGTTACAGTACATACAGTAGGACACTATGCTACTCTACATGTAAACATGGGTTACAGTACATACAGTAGGACACTATGCTACTCTACATGTAAACATGGGTTACAGTACGTACAGTAGGACACTATGCTACTCTACATGTAAACATGGGTTAAAGTACATACAGTAGGACACTATGCTACTCTACATGTTAACATGGGTTACAGTACATACAGTAGGACACTATGCTACTCTACATGTTAACATGGGTTACAGTACATACAGTAGGACATAGTGAAAAGCATTTACACATACTGTGTTTGATTTCTTTCAGTTAGTCATGGAATTGGAGGCTAATCAGACCCCACATTAAATAATTGATGTAGACGAAGCAGGGTTTAACCTGGCATAAACACATCGGTGGGTAAGAAACGTCATCGGGAAAAGGGCCACCGTTGATGTGCCGGGTCAGAGAGGAACAAATATCACAATGTGTGCTTCAATCTCGAGTCCTGGTTTGGTCCTGCAGAAATGCCAGATTGGTCCCTACAACACTGAGCGCCTTCTTTTGAGTTTAGATTACCTCCACCAACAACTGGTGCCAGAAGCAGAAAGGGAACAGGTGGGAAGAAACATGAGGACATTTGTGATTGCATGGGACAATGTAGCATTCCACCATTCACATGTAATCACAAACTGGTTTGCAGCCCATCCAAGAATGGACATCTCAGCTGAAGACTGCAAGGGGTGGATAAGGCATGCGTTTCTATCCAAGAGAGACGACATAAGATGTGATGTGGACGAGAACATGTGTCCAAATGCTGATGATCGTATAGATTAGAACAGGACTGTGCATTTTTGTGTTTTTTCCCTTCCGTGCCTTTTGTACTGTAATTGTGTTTTATTTTTACACATTGGAACCAAAGGCCATGTATGTTGGATTTCTTGTTGATCACTGGCAGCAATTTCATGTTGCTAATAACGCTTTTACTGCAGCACTTCCTATTTTTTTCTACTGTGCATTCTATGAAGTAAAGATGAGTCATTCACTTTTAGATAGTATGTTGCCAAAATTGCACACATTCGACACTCAACCAAAAAATGCAAAAGGAAACTGAATTATAAAAAACTATGGATTTCATATTGTCTAATGTATGCAGGTAGAACCGAAACCTGAAAAGTAATGCAGTTTTTGTAATGCCATCAACTGTTAGTATTTTGAAAGTCGTTGTGCTGTGATTGACTATACGCTCCTCTTGGATAGAAAACATGTGCTAGTGTTTTGACAGAATGATTAGATATTGAGTCGGGTTTGCCGTGTTTTCATAGAGTTAGTGTATGTAGAGAAAGTTTTTTAGCATTTTGAAATGTATTTAATGAACAAAATGTGGTTTTGAGCAGAACATTAACTATTTGGCTAATTGTGTGATGTAGGTGTGTTGCTGTGTTAAGAGTTTAGAAAAAGTATCTTAGTATCTCAAGTATAAGTATAAACGCTTGTTAGCAACTGTAAAAAAAACTGTAACAGCTTTCAGCTTTGCTTCCATTTGTCCTTGTCTAAAACACAGGACAACACTGTCCCTTTCATAGTCTTTCATGTGACACAACAGGTTTTTTAAAAGCACAAACTACTGCATCAGAACTCGGTCACTAGGGAGTGCTGTGCATTGATAGCATTACAGAGCACAGGAGGTTGGTGGCACCTTAATTGGGGAGGACGTGCTTGTGGTAATGGCTTGAGCGGAATGAGTGGAATAGTATCAAATACATCAAACACATGGTTTCTATGGTTTCCACTTGTTTGATGACATTTCATTCGCTCTGTTCTAGCCATTATTATGAGCCGTCCTCCTCTCAGCAGCCTCCACTGGTACAGAGGAACAAAATAGTTCATTGTTTGATAATACATCCACATGATCTGTTTGAATGGCAGGGGAAGGAAGCAATCGCTTTGGTCTGGCTCTAAAAACAGAACAGTGTATTATTCCATCAGAGCCCCGTAGAGAACCCATAACATGATAATTAGACTCATAACATACACGTCAGGTCGAGTGTTCTCTCTGACCACTGATAGACGCAGGCCTGAGATACTGGCTAAGCAGGCTTGAGTTACTGGCTAAGCTAGCAGGCTGAGATACTGTCTAAGCTAGCGGGCTGAGTTACTGGCTAAGCTAGCGGGTTGAGTTACTGAATAAGCTAGCGGGCTGAGATACTGTCTAAACTTGCGGGCTGAGATACTGTCTAAACTTGCGGGCTGAGTTACTGTCTAAGCTAGCGGGCAGAGTTACTGCTAAGCTAGCGGGCTGAGTTACTGGCTAAGCTAGCGGGCTGAGTTACTGGCTAAACTAGCAGGCTGAGTTACTGGCTAAGCTAGCGGGTTGAGTTACTGGCTAAACTAGCAGGCTGAGTTACTGGCTAAGCTAGTGGGCTGAGTTACTGGCTAAACTAGCAGGCTGAGTTACTGGCTAAGCTAGCGGGCTGAGTTACTGGCTAAGCTAGCGGGCTGAGTTACTGGCTAAGCTAGCGGGTTGAGTTACTGGCCAAACTAGCGGGCTGAGTTACCGGCTAAGTTAGCGGGTTGAGTTACAGGCTAAGCTAGCGGGCTGCATTACAGGCTAAGTTAGCGGGCTGAGTTACTGGCTATGCAGGCCTGAGATACTGGCTAAGCAGGCTTGGGTTACTGGCTAAGCTAGCGGGCTGAGATACTGTCTAAACTTGTAGGCTGAGTTACTGGCTAAGCTAGCGGGCTGAGTTACTGTCTAAGCTAGAGGGCTGAGTTACTGCTAAGCTAGCAGGCTGAGTTACTGGCTAAGCTAGCGGGCTGAGTTACTGGCTAAACTAGCAGGCTGAGTTACTGGCTAAGCTAGTGGGTTGAGTTACTGGCCAAACTAGCGGGCTGAGTTACTGGCTAAGTTAGCGGGTTGAGTTACAGGCTAAGCTAGCGGGCTGAGTTACAGGCTAAGTTAGCAGGCTGAGTTACTGGCTAAGCTAGCGGGCTGAGTTACAGGCTAAGTTAGTGGACTGAGATACTGGCTAAACTAGTGGGCTGAGTTACAGGCTAAGTTAGCGGGCTGAGTTTCAGGCTAAGTTCGCGGGCTGAGTTACTGGCTAAGCTAGCGGGCTGAGTTACAGGCTAAGTTAGCGGACTGAGATACTGGCTAAGCTAGCGGGCTGAGTTACTGGCTAAGCTAGCGGGCTGAGTTACTGGCTAAGCTAGCGGGCTGAGTTACAGGCTAAGCTAGCGGGCTGAGTTACAGGCTAAGTTAGCGGGCTGAGTTACTAGCTAAGCTAGCGGGCTGAGCTACAGGCTAAGTTAGCGGGTTGAGTTACTGGCTAAGCTAGCGGGCTACGCCTTTAAAATTGTCATCTTCTTTTCCTTCATAATTTGACCTGTCCTCCAGCCAGGGGCATGAAGCCAGCACAGTGCTATTTATAGAGTCCTGCTCAGCGCTTTTATGACTCTACAGGCAGGGGAGAGAGAGAGAGGGAGAGAGAGAAGGAGAGACAGAGAGAGAAAGCGAGAAAGGAGTTGGACTGTGTTATTTCAGCTGGCCAAACAGTTAAACCCTCAATGCTTTTATTACAACACAACATGGGAAACACACAGAAGAGGGAATGCACAGCTCACAGGCTAGGCTATACTCAAGTGGCAAAAGAATCTATGTCATTTTGGAATAAAACTAAATGATCATATTTGTTTCTGTTATATTAAACAGCTTCATACTGTAGCCCATACACTGTTTTTGTTTTTCTTAAAAAGAGCATTTGGACAGCCTTGGGAATTATCAGCTACCTAAAAGCTTGAGTTACATTAAAATGTTAGATTTAGATTAAGGCAATGTGATTGCAACTTCTAAAAGTTTACAACGTCGGGTTTGCAGAGCCATGCATACCGGACATCATTGTATCTATTCTAGTGAGATTTAAATATATCTATCCTAGTAAGACTTATCTATCTGCCTGGCTAACCTAAAGTACCTACATCATGGAAAACACGGTCTACAATTAGTGATTGTTTTTATCTCCACAGGCGACATAATCCCCAGTAAATTAGGGTAATTAGAGTTAGGAATCTCCTGATCCATCCATCTCTATGTAGTCTATCTAAAGGGGAATTTGGCTGTCGTGCCGAGAGGGTAGTGGGGGATTAAAGATCTGTCAATCTTGCAATGTAAATAGTAAAGTTGTCTGTCTTTAATATATTTTTATTGTGTGTATGGACATCGTGGTGTAAAAATGTAATAATAATGAAAATAACTGCTCCATCTGTCACAGTGACAGACCAGCTCTGATCCTAAAACCTAGAGACCTGGAGCTGTCACAGCGACAGACCAGCTCTGATCCTAAAGCCTAGAGACCTGGAGCTGTCACAGTGACAGACCAGCTCTGATCCTAAAGCCTAGAGACCTGGAGCTGTCACAGCGACATACCAGCTCTGATCCTAAAACCTAGAGACCTGGAGCTGTCACAGCGACAGACCAGCTCTGATCCTAAAGCCTAGAGACCTGGAGCTGTCACAGCGACAGACCAGCTCTGATCCTAAAACCTAGAGACCTGGAGCTGTCACAGCGACAGACCAGCTCTGATCCTAAAGCCTAGAGACCTGGAGCTGTCACAGTGACAGACCAGCTCTGATCCTAAAACCTAGAGACCTGGAGCTGTCACAGTGACAGACCAGCTCTGATCCTAAAGCCTAGAGACCTGGAGCTGTCACACTGACAAACCAGCTCTGATCCTAAAGCCCAGAGACCTGGAGCTGTCACAGTAACAGACCAGCTCTGATCCTAAAGCCTAGAGACCCGGAGCTGTCATAGTGACAGACCAGCTCTGATCCTAAAGCCTAGAGACCTGGAGCTGTCACAGCGACAGACCTGCTCTGATCCTAAAGCCTAGAGACCTGGAGCTGTCACAGCTACAGACCAGCTCTGATCCTAAAGCCTAGAGACCTGGAGCTGTCACACTGACAAACCAGCTCTGATCCTAAAACCTAGAGACCTGGAGCTGTCACAGCGACAGACCAGCTCTGATCCTAAAGCCTAGAGACCTGGAGCTGTCACAGTGACAGACCAGCTCTGATCCTAAAACCTAGAGACCTGGAGCTGTCACAGTGACAGACCAGCTCTGATCCTAAAGCCTAGAGACCTGGAGCTGTCACACTGACAAACCAGCTCTGATCCTAAAGCCCAGAGACCTGGAGCTGTCACAGTGACAGACCAGCTCTGATCCTAAAGCCTAGAGACCTGGAGCTGTCATAGTGACAGACCAGCTCTGATCCTAAAGCCTAGAGACCTGGAGCTGTCACAGCGACAGACCTGCTCTGATCCTAAAGCCTAGAGACCTGGAGCTGTCACAGCGACAGACCAGCTCTAATCCTAAAGCCTAGAGACCTGGAGCTGTCACAGCGACAGACCAGCTCTGATCCTAAAGCCTAGAGACCTGGAGCTGTCACAGTGACAGACCAGCTCTGATCCTAAAACCTAGAGACCTGGAGCTGTCACAGTGACAGACCAGCTCTGATCCTAAAGCCTAGAGACCTGGAGCTGTCACACTGACAAACCAGCTCTGATCCTAAAGCCCAGAGACCTGGAGCTGTCACAGTGACAGACCAGCTCTGATCCTAAAGCCTAGAGACCTGGAGCTGTCATAGTGACAGACCAGCTCTGATCCTAAAGCCTAGAGACCTGGAGCTGTCACAGCGACAGACCTGCTCTGATCCTAAAGCCTAGAGACCTGGAGCTGTCACAGCGACAGACCAGCTCTAATCCTAAAGCCTAGAGACCTGGAGCTGTCACAGCGACAGACCAGCTCTGATCCTAAAGCCTAGAGACCTGGAGCTGTCACAGTGACAGACCAGCTCTGATCCTAAAACCTAGAGACCTGGAGCTGTCACAGTGACAGACCAGCTCTGATCCTAAAGCCTAGAGACCCGGAGCTGTCACAGTGACAGACCAGCTCTGATCCTAAAGCCTAGAGACCTGGAGCTGTCACAGCGACAGACCAGCTCTGATCCTAAAGCCTAGAGACCTGGAGCTGTCACAGTGACAGACCAGCTCTGATCCTAAAGCCTAGAGACCTGGAGCTGTCACAGTGACAGACCAGCTCTGATCCTAAAGCCTAGAGACCTGGAGCTGTCACAGTGACAGACCAGCTCTGATCCTAAAGCCTAGGGACCTGGAGCTGTTACAGGTCACAGGTGACGTCAGGCTAAACAGAGGAAGTCTCAAGCGTCCAGGCATTAGGATTGGGATTATGACAATGCAATTCCTATTATGAGAAATGAAAACTCAACTGGGTAACTATACACATGGAAAGTCCTGACACACAGAAAGCTGGTTAACTAGGCTAGGAAATTCCTGAATGACTAGTCACATAATGATACCATTATCATTTCACAATGAGTTCCAGGAATACTGAGTTACAATATTGCTGAAATATTACCAATTCCAAAAATAATTGCCTTTTCCAACTCTGAAGGATGTTAATTTAACTAGACAGTTAAGAACAAATTCTTATTTTCAACAACAGCCTAGGAACAGTGGGTTAACAGCCTTCGTCAGGGGCAGAACAACAGATGTTTACCTTGTCAGCTCAGGGATTTGATCTTGCAATCTTTAGGTTACAAGTCCAACACTCTAACCACTAGGCTACCTGCCGCCCCGGCAGAAGAACTGAAAATATTTGCACTGCATATAAACAACAGTATATTATACAACGCATGTCTTGGAACGTTGCATAAATCAATCAGTCATACCTAACAAAATCACCCTACTTTCTCCACAGACAAGCTTTCATTGGCAGCTAACAGAGACAATTCATTGGAGGCCGTGAGCAGGGATTAAGCTAGACTTTGTATTTCTACCCGTCTCTCTTCTTCCTGAGTCTGATGAGGTGCTGTGTGGCTGGGCGGAGTCTGTTATAGCTCGCTCTCCTGCGTCACCAGAGCCCGTGGTCTGATTCAGTCCCATTAAAGCATTTAACTGTCAACGTCAGCGCGGCGTCTGGAGAGGAAGTCTCTCCACTCTGCTCCTGGAGAGACTAGGTGCTAGTGTAGGGGGACTGGGCTCACATCAATCTCTCCACATTGTGTGTGTGTGTGTGTGTGTAGGGGCATGACAGGGGAAGGAGGAACAAGTGGGCCAGAGTGTTTTCCAATAAAGGCCTTTATAGCTCTACTCAGAGAGAACAGGGTATCAACAGAGAAAGGACACTATAAACACACACACACGCACACGCACACACACTCACACACATACACACACTCACACACACACACAAACACACGCACACACACACAGAAACAAGCACACACACAAGGACACACACTAGAACAGGTTTTGTGCCACCTAAAACATCCATACATGGTGATGTCCTGTGTTGTTCCCCTCTACATGGTGATGTCCTGTGTTGTTCTCCTCTACATGGTGATGTCCTGTGTTGTTCCCCTCTACATGGTGATGTCCTGTGTTGTTCCCCTCTACATGGTGATGTCCTGTGTTGTTCCCCTCTACATGGTGATGTCCTGTGTTGTTCCCCTCTATATGGTGATGCCCTGTGTTGTTCCCCTCTACATGGTGATGTCCTGTGTTGTTCCCCTCTACATGGTGATGTCCTGTGTTGTTCTCCTCTACATGGTGATGTCCTGTGTTGTTCCCCTCTACATGGTGATGTCCTGTGTTGTTCCCCTCTACATGGTGATGTCCTGTGTTGTTCCCCTCTACATGGTGATGTCCTGTGTTGTTCCCCTCTATATGGTGATGCCCTGTGTTGTTCCCCTCTACATGGTGATGTCCTGTGTTGTTCCCCTCTACATGGTGATGTCCTGTGTTGTTCCCCTCTACATGGTGATGTCCTGTGTTGTTCTCCTCTACATGGTGATGTCCTGTGTTGTTCTTCTCTACATGGTGATGTCCTGTGTTGTTCCCCTCTACATGGTGATGTCCTGTGTTGTTCCCCTCTACATGGTGATGTCCTGTGTTGTTCCCCTCTACATGGTGATGTCCTGTGTTGTTCTCCTCTACATGGTGATGTCCTGTGTTGTTCTCCTCTACATGGTGATGTCCTGTGTTGTTCCCCTCTACATGGTGATGTCCTGTGTTGTTCCCCTCTACATGGTGATGTCCTGTGTTGTTCCCCTCTACATGGTGATGTCCTGTGTTGTTCCCCTCTACATGGTGATGTCCTGTGTTGTTCCCCTCTACATTGTGATGTCCTGTGTTGTTCTCCTCTACATGGTGATGTCCTGTGTTGTTCCCCTCTACATGGTGATGTCCTGTGTTGTTCCCCTCTACATGGTGATGTCCTGTGTTGTTCTCCTCTACATGGTGATGTCCTGTGTTGTTCCCCTCTACATGGTGATGTCCTGTGTTGTTCTCCTCTACATGGTGATGTCCTGTGTTGTTCCCCTCTACATGGTGATGTCCTGTGTTGTTCCCCTCTACATGGTGATGTCCTTTGTTGTTCCCCTCTACATGGTGATGTCCTGTGTTGTTCCCCTCTACATGGTGATGTCCTGTGTTGTTCCCCTCTACATGGTGATGTCCTGTGTTGTTCCCCTCTACATGGTGATGTCCTGTGTTGTTCCCCTCTACATGGTGATGTCCTGTGTTGTTCCCCTCTACATGGTGATGTCCTGTGTTGTTCCCCTCTACATTGTGATGTCCTGTGTTGTTCTCCTCTACATGGTGATGTCCTGTGTTGTTCCCCTCTACATGGTGATGTCCTGTGTTGTTCCCCTCTACATGGTGATGTCCTGTGTTGTTCTCCTCTACATGGTGATGTCCTGTGTTGTTCCCCTCTACATGGTGATGTCCTGTGTTGTTCTCCTCTACATGGTGATGTCCTGTGTTGTTCCCCTCTACATGGTGATGTCCTGTGTTGTTCCCCTCTACATGGTGATGTCCTGTGTTGTTCCCCTCTACATGGTGATGTTCTGTGTTGTTCCCCTCTACATGGTGATGTTCTGTGCTGTTCCCCTCTACATGGTGATGTTCTGTGTTGTTCCCCTCTACATGGTGATGCCCTGTGTTGTTCCCCTCTACATGGTGATGTCCTGTGTTGTTCCCCTCTACATGGTGATGTCCTGTGTTATTCCCCTCTACATGGTGATGTCCTGTGTTGTTCCCCTCTACATGGTGATGTCCTGTGCTGTTCCCTCTACATGGTGCTGGGAGAGAATGATCCTAAAGGGGCCACTGAATGAATCATGCTTCTCTGTTCTGTTAGGAACCCTGGTCATAACCTGAGGATTATTTCTCAAGACTTGGTACTGCAATTACCAGTTCAAACACAACTCCCCACTTCTGTGGCTTAATCAATGCAGGCTGCTCTCTCTCTCTCCCTCTAACGCTCTTTCTTTCTCAATTCAATTCAAAGGGCTTTATTGGCATGGGAAACATATGTTTACATTGCCAAAGCAAGTTAAATAGATAATAAACAAAAATGAGTAAAAAAAACAATAGAAAATACAGTCATGTCCTGGGGCTCTGTGGGGTTTGTTTGTGTTCGTGAACAGAGCCCCAGGACCGGCTTGCTTAGGGGACTCCTCTCTCTCTCTCTGTGTGTGTGTGTGTGTGTGTGTGTGTGTGTGTGTGTGTGTGTGTGTGTGTGTGTGTGTGTGTGTGTGTGTGTGTGTGTGTGTGTGTGTGTGTGTGTGTGTGTGTGTGTGTGTGTGTGTGTATGTGTGTATGTGTGTGTGACAAACATAAATTATGATGAAACCCAGCAGGAAGCCAGGCCCAGTATGTAAGGAGGAACACTAAGTGTTGCAACACCAACAATGGACAAACATAACATGTCTCCTCTACCCTCATATGATCTCACTTCTAAATGTTTTGTTCTTAACCGATGATCCATGCATGGGAGGATGGGAGGAAGAACTGTTTTTCCTGAGTTCAAAGAGTCCTGTTATCTCAGACATAGAAGGTTTTATTATGTCAAACACATTGATTAGGAGGACAGAGAGAGTGTATCTCACAGCGATGTTACATCATCTCAAGATTCAAGATCAATATGAATCACCAACACTGATCACCAACACTGATCACCAACACTGATCACCAACACTGATCACCAACACTGATCACCAACACTGATCACCAACACTGGACAATTGAGGAGTGGAAAAACACTGCCTGGTCCGACGAATCCCGGTTTATGTTGTGTCATGCTGATGGCAGAGTCAGGATTTGACGTAAGCAGCAGGAGTCCATGGTCCCATCCTGCCTGATGTCAACGATACAGGCTGCTGGCGGTGGTGTAATGGTGTGGGGAATGTTTTCCTGGCACACCTTAGGTCCCTTGATACCAACTGAGCAATGTTTAATGCCATGAGGAATTCAGGCTGTTCTGGAGGCAAAGGGAGGGGGGAATGTCAGCGTACTTGTACGTGTGTTATGCGTACGTGTGTCTCCCATGACCTGTTTGATTAAGCATTTCTACATTTGAATGTGTATCTATTTATCTTTATGTCCACGGTTTGAACATAGTTTTATCATACTACTCAGGGATGTTACAGTTTGAACAGAGTTGTATCATCCTACCCAGGGATGTTACAGTTTGAACATAGTTTTATCATGCTACCCAGGGATGTTATAGTTTGAACAGAGTTTCATCATCCTACCCAGGGATGTTACAGTTTGAACAGAGTTTCATCATACTACCCAGGGATGTTACAGTTTGAACAGAGTTTTATCATGCTACCCAGGGATGTTACAGTTTGAACATAGTTTCATCATACTACCCAGGGATGTTACAGTTTGAACAGAGTTTTATCATACTACCCAGGTATGTTACAGTTTGAACATAGTTTCATCATACTACCCTGGGATGTTACAGTTTGAACAGTGTTTTATCATACTACCCTGGGATGTTACAGTTTGAACAGAGTTTCATCATGCTACCCAGGGATGTTACAGTTTGAACAGAGTTTTATCATACTACCCAGGGATGTTACAGTTTGAACAGTGTTTCATCATACTACCCAGGTATGTTACAGTTTGAACAGAGTTTTATCATACTACCCAGGGATGTTACAGTTTGAACATAGTTTTATCATACTACCCAGGGATGTTACAGTTTGAACAGAGTTTCATCATACTACCCAGGGATGTTACAGTTTGAACAGAGTTTCATCATACTACCCAGGGATGTTACAGTTTGAACATAGTTTTATCATACTAACCAGGGATGTTACAGTTTGAACAGAGTTTTATCCTACTACCCAGGGATGTTACAGTTTGAACAAAGTTTTATCATACTACCCAGGGATGTTACAGTTTGAACAGTGTTTTATCATACTACCCTGAGTGTTACAGTTTGAACAGAGTTTTATCATACTACCCAGGGATGTTACAGTTTGAACAGAGTTTTATCATACTACCCAGGGATGTTACAGTTTGAACAGAGTTTCATCATACTACCCTGGGATGTTACAGTTTGAACAGTGTTTTATCATACTACCCTGAGTGTTACAGTTTGAACAGAGTTTTATCATACTACCCAGGGATGTTACAGTTTGAACAGAGTTTTATCATACTACCCAGGGATGTTACAGTTTGAACAGAGTTTTATCATACTACCCAGGGATGTTACAGTTTGAACAGAGTTTCATCATGCTACCCAGGGTTGTCACAGTTTGAACAGAGTTTTATCATACTATCCTGGGATGTTACAGTTTGAACAGAGTTTTTGTCACGCCCTGACCAGGTGAACTCTTCTATTTTGGTCAGGGTGTGGCATTTCTATAGTTTATTTTCTATGTTTTGGTATAGCCTTGCTTTGGGGCGTATTTCTATGTTGGGTTCTGTCGATTCCCAATCAGAGACAGCCGTCGCTAGTTGCCTCTGATTGGGGAATCATATTTAAGTTCCTTTTCCCCCCACAATGTTTGTGGGTTGTTGTCTCTTTGATTTTGAGCAGCTAACGTTTCGGTATTTTCTTGATTTTTGTGTACGTGTTTATTTCGGTGTAAAAGAATAAACATGTGTTCGCTCCCAGCTGCGTTTTGGTCCGCTTCCTTGTCACCAGACGCCGAGCGTTACAGAACAACCCACCAAACCAGGACCAAGCAGCAGAGGAACGAAGAGGAAGGATGGACATGGGCCGAGTTAAGGAGGAGCATTTCCAGGGCGATGGAAGAGTTTAGGGAGACCGAGAGGCATCCCCAAGAATTTTTTAGGGGGGGGGCACAAGGGCTGTTTGACGGGGCAGGAGCTGCCCGCCAGTCAACAGTCACCAGAGCTGCCCGCCAGTCAACAGTCGTCGGAGCTGCCCGCCAGTCAACAGTCGTCGGAGCTGCCCGCCAGTCAACAGTCGTCGGAGCTGCCCGCCAGTCAACAGTCGTCGGAGCTGCCCGCCAGTCAACTGTCGTCGGAGCTGCCCGCCAGTCAACAGTCGTCGGAGCTGCCCGTCAGTCAACAGTCGTCGGAGCTGCCCGCCAGTCAACAGTCGCCGGAGTGGTAAGACTGCGCTGAACTGCCGGAGTGGCCAGACTGCGCTGAACTGCCGGAGTGGCCAGACTGCGCTGAACTGCCGGAGTGGCCAGACTGCGCTGAACTGCCGGA
Source organism: Salmo trutta (assembly GCF_901001165.1). Taxonomy (NCBI): domain Eukaryota; kingdom Metazoa; phylum Chordata; class Actinopteri; order Salmoniformes; family Salmonidae; genus Salmo; species Salmo trutta. The sequence goes on from NW_021822480.1 coordinate 56,599, forward strand.
GTGGCCAGACTGCGCTGAACTGCCGGAGTGGCCAGACTGCCCTGAACTGCCGGAGTGGCCAGACTGCCCAGACTGTCCCGAGCTGCCAGACGTCCCCAGTCCAGTCCGGCCCGTCCCTGCTCCCCGCACCAGGTTAGTGGTGCGTGTCCCCAGTCCTGTCCGGCCCATTCCTGCTCCCCGCACCAAGCCAGTGGTGCGTGTCCCCAGTCCAGTCCGGCCCGTCCCTGCTCCCCGCACCAAGCCAGTGGTGCGTGTCCCCAGTCCAGTCCGGCCCGTCTCTGCTCCCCACACCAAGCCAGTGGTGCGTGTCCCCAGTCCAGTCCGGCCCGTCCCTGCTCCCCGCACCAAGCCAGTGGTGCGTGTCCCCAGTCCAGTCCGGCCCGTCCCTGCTCCCCGCACCAGGTTAATGGTGCGTGTCCCCAGTCCTGTCCGGCCCATTCCTGCTCCCCGCACCAGGTTAGTGGTGCGTGTCCACAGTCCTGTCCGGCCCATCCCGGCTCCCCGCACCAAGCCGGTGGTGCGTGTCCCCAGTCCAGTCCGGCCCGTCCCTGCTCCCCGCACCAGGTTGGTGGTGCGTGTCCCCAGGCCAGTCCGGCCCGTCCCTGCTCCCCGCACCAGGTTGGTGGTGCGTGTCCCCGGTCCTGTCCGGCCTGTCCCTGTTCCCCGCACCAGGCCCACGGCGCGTGTCCACAGTCCGGCACGGCCTGTGTCCGATCCACCGGTGACCAGTCCTGTTCCGGTCGGCGGCTCCGCTCCGGAGCCTGAGCATGCCGCTCCACCGTGGTCCAGTCCGGGCCAGAGGGGTAGGGCTAGGGTGGAGGCAGGGGGAGAAACACGCCCGGGGCCAGAGCCTCCACCGAGGGTGAGGCGCCCACCCGGGTCCCCCCCCTAATAGACTTTAGGTTGGTGCGCCGGGAGTACGCACCGTTGGAGGGGGGGTACTGTCACGCCCTGACCAGGTGAACTCTTCTATTTTGGTCAGGGTGTGGCATTTCTATAGTTTATTTTCTATGTTTTGGTATAGCCTTGCTTTGGGGCGTATTTCTATGTTGGGTTCTGTCGATTCCCAATCAGAGACAGCTGTCGCTAGTTGCCTCTGATTGGGGAATCATATTTAAGTTCCTTTTCCCCCCACGATGTTTGTGGGTTGTTGTCTCTTTGATTTTGAGCAGCTAACGTTTCGGTATTTTCTTGATTTTTGTGTACGTGTTTATTTTGGTGTAAAAGAATAAACATGTGTTCGCTCCCAGCTGCGTTTTGGTCCGTTTCCTCGTCATCAGACGCCGAACGTTACAGTTTTATCATACTACCCAGGGATGTTACAGTTTGAACAGAGTTTTATCATACTACCCAGGGATGTTACAGTTTGAACAGAGTTTCATCATACTACCCTGGGATGTTACAGTTTGAACATAGTTTTATCATACTACCCAGGGATGTTACAGTTTGAACAGTGTTTTATCATACTACCCTGGGATGTTACAGTTTGAACAGAGTTTTATCATACTACCCAGGGATGTTACAGTTTGAACAGTGTTTTATCATACTATCCAGGGATGTTACAGTTTGAACAGAGTTTTATCATACTGCCCAGGGATGTTACAGTTTGAATAGAGTTTCATCATCCTACCCAGGGATGTTACAGTTTGAACAGAGTTTCATCATCCTACCCAGGGATGTTACAGTTTGAACAGAGTTTCATCATCCTACCCAGGGATGTTACAGTTTGAACAGTGTTTCATCATACTACCCAGGGATGTTACAGTTTGTACAGTGTTTCATCATGCTACCCAGGGATGTTACAGTTTGAACAGTGTTTCATCATGCTACCCAGGGATGTTACAGTTTGAACAGAGTTTCATCATGCTACCCAGGGATGTTACAGTTTGAACAGTGTTTCATCATGCTACCCAGGGATGTTACAGTTTGAACAGTGTTTCATCATGCTAACCTGGGTTGTCACAGAGGATGTAAATATGACCAGGTGACAACCTCCCTAACCACTAGGGACCATCCCTAGGTGGAGGTGCCTGGTAACAGGGCTTTCTGAGGTAACAGTCCCCCGTCCCTCCTCAGCCCTAAGAGGAGACACAGCCCTGCTGGGAAATGACCTCCACACACCAATTACCAGTGTAACTGGGAGCCTCGGGAGCCTGCAACATTACATCAGCTCTCTGACGGTGACTCACCACGGCAAGGAGAGACCAGGAAAAGCCCCCTAGCCTAGACTACCTGCTGAGGTGTATGGGTAAGATAGGATAAAATCACTTTAAAAAAGAAAGTCCATTTTCCCTGACTGTAGCATACTTTTGCGGCTGGGCCTCATAAAAGCACAAAGGCATTAGAACTGTTGATTTGATGTCTATATCCAATTAGCTTACATCTGGACGCGTTATGGGAGTGAGTTTCCCCGGCTAATGATTGGGCGCTCTCACTTTTATTAGGTTAGCCTGTCTGGCGTCCTGTGGTATTTCCTGTTGGACATTCTGGGTGATACAGAGGGCACTTTACAGGTTGGATCAAATAACACACAAAAAGCTTTTAAAAGGCAGTAATGTTTGGTTCCTCAATTTAAAACAATGTTTGGCGATGAAACTAATTATAATGCAATAATGCAAGGGAACCCCTGGGAGTCTGGGACACGCCTGTGGAAGTAAAATAACAGTTTGGGTTTTTGTGTGTAATTTACTTTTTTAGAGTGTGTGTTTGCGTGTGTGTGTGCACTGTGTGTGTGTGTGCAGTGTGTGTGCGTGTGTGTGTGTGCAGTAAGTGTGTGTGTGTGTGTCTGTGTGTGCATGCATATATACATGTACATAGATAGACCTACTGTATATATTCAACAGAACAACACAGTAATGTACTCTTCTCCTGAGTGCTGCAGCTACTAGAACATAGCTTTGATCAAGCTGTAAAACAGTCTATTCCCATTATTTTGATCTTACATTTGAAAGACTAAACTGAATGCACAAAACATTAAGAACACCTGCTCTTTCCATGACACAGACTGACCAGGTGAATGCAGGTGATCCCTTATTGATGTCAATTGTTAAATCCACTTCAATAAGTGTAAATGAAGGGAAGTCTTGAGACAATTGACACATGGATTGTGCATGTGTTACATTCAGAGTGTGAACGGGCATGACAAAAGTTTTAAGTGCCTTTGAACAGGGTATGGTAGTAGATGCCAGGTGCACTGTTTTTAAAAAAAAATTTAACTAGGCAAGTCAGTTAAGAACAAATTCTTATTTTCAATGATGGCCTAGGAACAGTGGGTTAACTGCCTTGTTCAGGGGCAGAACGACAGATTTGTACCTTGTCAGCTCAGGGATTCAAACTTGCAACCTTTCGGTTACTAGCCCAACGTTCTAACCACTAGGCTACCCTGCCGCCCCCCAGCGGGCTGCATTGCTAGGCTTTCTAACCACTAGGCTACCCTGCCGCCCCCCAGCGGGCTGCATTGCTAGGCTTTCTAACCACTAGGCTACCCTGCCGCCCCCCAGCGGGCTGAATTGCTAGGCTTTCTAACCACTAGGCTACCCTGCCGCCCCCCAGCGGGCTGCATTGCTAGGCTTTCTAACCACTAGGCTACCCTGCCGTTTGTGTCAACAACTGCAAGCTGCTGGGTTTTTCACGCTCAACAGTTGTGTATCAAGAATGGACCACCACCCAGAGGACATCCAGCCGACTTGCCACAACTGTGGGAAGCATTGGAGTCAACATAGGCCAGCATCCCTGTGGAACACTTTCGACAACTTGCAGAGTCCATGCCCTGACAAATTGAGGCTGTTCTGAGGGCAAAATGCAACTCAATATTTCCTGGTTAAATAAAGGTTAAACAAAAATAAAAACATTAGGAAGGTGTTTCTAATGTTTTGTACACTCAGTGTATACTCTTGTGTTAAATGTGAAACCCCATTTTAAAAGCATCCTAGCTGCATTGTATCCTGACCTACAGGTCAGCGTTCTATCTTTAGCCAGGTCCCTGATGCTGTGCTTTCAGCGGGCTGCATTACTAGGCTTTCTAAATATAACAGTGGTAGCCAGCAGCCAAACACAAAGGACCACTGAAAACTGAGGCTGCCGCTCCGCCTCTCCAAAATCATCTAACTGATCAATGTGTTCATCTCTGTAGGAAACCATTGATCCACTATTTATACAGATTGACAGATCATGCTCTCCTTTATAATAACACAAAAAAATTGCTAGGTAGCGTCAGCTAGCGCTAGTCGGCTGGCTACCTGCGCCAAAAATCTGGTATTTTTCATCCTATAGCTTGTTCTCCATCTTCTTTTTAAATAGTGAGCCAACAGTACTGTATATCAAAATGTGTCCTTGATTACGCAAAATTATAGATTGGGAATAATATAGAGTTAGGAAGCGAAATAGGGATGAAGACAGTATTTTCAACAACTGCTCAATTCTGAAACATTCTAAATGTTATACATACTATTCAATTCTATTAATTAAAATAAAACATTAAAATATGACTAAACTTGTTATATACTCAACTAATTATGGATAATCAACAGTACATACCCTGGAACTAACAGTAGTTAACTTGACTTGACATTTTCTCAATGACCTTTAAAGCAGCAAGGATTCCATTCATAGACTTTCAAAGGTCAACAGAAAAAATGGACCAGGAAATCAGATTGCCTATAGGAAGGGGTGGCTGTCGCTCATTGTCCCAGCGACTTCCACCTACGCCACAGTTTCTTTTCTTGACCACGGTGAGTGTGTCCTCTCCTGCTGTGTTGTCTCAGAGGTCCCAGACACAACAATGCTGCTGAAAAAACACCTCTTCCTCTGACTATTAACTAAAACAGTGCAGTATTATCTAGGGAATAGTCTACACAGACTTGACTGCCACCACTGTAAAAATAGTTAATTTCTGTGTTCCAATTTCCAAATAGCACCCTATTCCCTATCTAGGGCTCTGGTCTAAAGTAGTGCACTAAATAGGGAATAGGGTGCAATTTGGGACGCATCCATGTCTGTATTAAAATGTAAAAACCTGGAGGGCTAAAGATTGAGGACCTTGCTTGCTACAGGTGACCTTATTGAGGTCTGGGATGTTATTTCAGTATCATATACAGCATACCGTACTTACAAATTCACACAACCAACATGTTTTAGTTGAGCTACGGGCATTTACGAACTACTTGTAAATTGCTGGGCCTGGGATAACTTTTTAAAAAAAATGTAATAATCACTCCTGAGAGAGCGTCTGACCTTCTATTTAAATTGCACCTAGAGCTCCCAGCTTCCTGTGTTCCTCTCTTGAGAGTGATGAGGCAAGAGGTCAGGGGTCATCGCACTTGTTTGGTAGAAAAACAATGGCAGACCTCTTACAGAACGTTCACTTCCACCACTGATGAGTCCCTAGTCTCCCAGTCTCCCAGTCTCGTCTCCATCCCCTTGACTACATCAATCACCACCACCACCAGCATCTCCTTGTCCTCACAGCATAGACTTTCTCAAGCTGAATTGCTATGTTTCTATGGTCAGAAGAGTAATTCAGTGGAGCTTGTCGATGGACTTCAGCCAAAACGTTCCACTACATTAACCACGTTTCCATCCACAGCTTTAATGCGAAGTCCATAGACATTATAAAATACAGTATAAAAACAAATCATGACAGCTGTGATGGAAACAGGAAGTTTCGGTACAATTTTATGAATGCCGACAGATCATTTGTTCGTTCGACATTGAGGGGTCTTTTTGTGTCGGTATCATTTATTATGTGGAAAAATGGCAGTGGCAACGCCTTTATGCACAAATATTGATATAATAAACATCATATCGAAGTAAACTTGGAGTCAAGCAATGATATGGTGTGTGGTCCTTCCACTACGACTCGGGAAACCATGCAGTTAATTAGGCTACAAATGAAATAATTTCCGATGAACTTTCACAGGGTGGTGAAAGTGCACTGTGATCTTGATGCTCATTTCCAATAAATATCCAGGGTCTTATGGTGACATGATGATCGATGCTTGACTGCCATTTGACAAATAAAAATATTCTCGCTCTTCTCCATAATAATGTAATCATGTAGAGTCGAGACTACCCGCACAGCCTACCCTCACTGTATCTGTGAGCTGTTGGCTGGAGCACACCTGCCAAGACCAGAGTAGGGACATTTGCTATTTAACGCAACCGTTTTTGTGACAAAACTATCGCTACAGTTGAAATGTGATGGAAACCTATTGAACTTTACATTTTAATTCGGTACATGAACATTTAAGGGAAAAAGTACATAACCACACACTGATTCAAAAAACGCATATTTTCTTTATTTAGAGTATTCGCATGACAATCTGTCGCCAATCGGATGGGAACCTAGCTCCCGATTCTAAAATATATTTTTTTGTGTGTTTGTCCCTTGTGGTGGATCAGAGTACAGTGAACTGAGACAGCAGGACTAACGGCTCGTGTACACTAGCACACTGTAAATTGCTGCGTGCCGCTTAGGCCGTCCAGAGTGGCTCGCTTGTGGGCGTGCTGGCAGCATATGGCAGCATGTTCGATTGTGCGTCAAGAATTCAGCATAGCAAGTTTGTACCTAACTTCATATTAGCTAGCTATCTTGATGTATTTATCACTGTAAAAAACAAACTCCAAATGCATTTGTAGGTAGCTAGCTAACAGCCATGGAGGAGGGTGAAAGGATAGCAGCCCCAACTGTCAGGGAGAGAGGATAGGGCAGGTATTCTGGATAGGGCAGGTACGTTTGTGTAGTTCCTGTCCCTAGAAGTGAGGACAGAGATAATAGTAACATAATATTCAGTGCAGTCTAATTTGAGTATAATGAAGCCTGTTTCTTGTGAGGTTTTCTGTCCTCAGATACAGAGATCTGTGAAAGCCTGTCTGCAGATGAAGAGATCCCAATGAAGAGCAGTGGTTCTCAGTCCTGGTCCTGGGGACTCAAAGGGGTGCACATTTTAGTTTTTGCCTTAGCACTACACAGCTGATTCAAATTATCAACTCATCATCAATGTTCTAGTGGTATATATGTATTAATTTCTGACGCTTTCCTTGATATGATCCTGCTATTGTCACATGCTACACATGCACGTGTGTGCACATGCATCTATCTATCTATCTATCTATCTATCTATCTATCTATCTAATGTTATCATGATTTGTTATCAGGGATATTATACTTTAGTAATCCACAATGACCTGGTGATGTAAAGTCTAATAATTACATTATCTTCCATATTCCTACAGATACCTTGTAACTGGAGATTCCTTCAAAATGATTGCCTACAGTTACCTTGTAGGCTGTAGGGCACTGCAAGGTTGGGTGACCAGGGCCATCTGGGACTGCCTCCTGGAGTAATTCAGGTGTGTGAAGGCTACCTGTGTCCTGCATAACTTCCTGAGGATAGACACGAGGACCAGGAGGCGATCTTTAGCTCGCCGCCGTGTGCCAGAGGAGAAGTCTGCTGTTCTGCAGGATGTTTCAAAGATGGGGTCCAACAACACAGCAAGAGAGGCAATCCGTGTGCGGGAGATCTGCACCTCCTACTTCTTTGACGAGGGTGCTGTTCCCTGGCAACACCATAGACTACACTATGCACAACCAAAGTCTCTTTTAAGAGCCATCCACATTGCAATAAGAGTATTCTTCCATTTACTGAGCCATGTCAACTGTAGTTATTAATTTCCCAGTTTCTCTCCCTTTGATTTCTACTTCTCAGGTGAGGGTGCTGTTTAGGTAAGGATGTGTGATGTCCGTACAAAAACAAAAGAGGCTATTTTAAGAATTTGAACAATTAGACACCTTATAACCCATACCTACACAGCCATGTATCAATCTGATTGACGGATTGTGTTGTGCAGTAAGCAGGCTCAGGTGTATAACTGTGGCTCCTTCCACCTTCAAAGAATAGGCAAGAGGGCCAACCATGGAGAATAGTAAGACACTTCATTATTTCTGTAACTACGCTGTATTGTTTGTCCTCGTGTGTCTGTGAATGTTTTTCAGTATTAAATACTCTGCAGCCACTTAGTGTGGACACCAGGTGAGGCCACACACACATATTCCTTTTGAACACTGTCTCTTTAACTACCGTATTTTCTCAATAACTGTCTCTCTCCTTCACTTCATCCCTCTCTCCCCTTCTCCCTAAATCCTCTAGGTTATATCAGCTGTGTCGGTGAACCCCTCCCGCATCTGAACTGGCTACATAGAGGACACAGCATGATCAGAGGTGAGAGGTCACTTGGTCGGGTCAACAGAAAGTATTATTAAAGAGATGCTTTACATTGAAATACAGATAGAGATGTAGTAGTCCCCAAAGTCAGTTTTGCATTTACCTCCTGATGATTATGATGACTGACAGTGTTAGAATAAAAAAAAACACAAGACTTAAACATGCTATCTCTCTCTCCATCGGTCTCTCGACTGCAGGTATGTTTTGATGTGAGAGAGGATGCCAACCCCGAGTCCTGTCATCTCCACCTCATCCACTCTTAAGTTCACATTCAGGCCGACTGGGAGCCAAAGGCTGGTTTGGAGACACCACTAGAGACGCTTTTATGTAATTGTGATGAACTGAGAGAATATTAGGGTAGCAATGTGATTCATTAATCATATGCTGTCTTCCCTGCTCCTCTGTTCTTACCTCTTTCCCTTTCTGTCTTTTACATCTCTATCGCCACCTCCTCTTTCTTCCTCTGTTTTTATAATGCACAACAAATGTGCATTGAAGTACAGATTGAACTTGCATTCATAAAATAATATTACAAGTATAATATTTATAATGCATGTATTACGTATTTATAACACTTGGATAATAAACTTCTTTCAATAAAGCGTTTCACACTCTACTGGTTTAAATTAAGTCTCTAATGTGATGAAATACTCCACCTATCCTGTGTTGATCAGATCAACGCAGATAAAGGAAATTAGATATTGAGATGAACCGGTTTTACAGTATTTACATGATGCATAGGAAGTGTAGTGTACAATTTTTTCATGGTTCTAGTCTATTTGATAGTTACAATGTGTAACCATTAATGTCTCAGGACCAGGATTGGTGAACACTGTTGAAGTGTATAATTGTAATACATACATGCAGACACAGCATCATTCAAAGACTGAAATGTGATACTCCTGGTATTGGATATGACTGAAAAATAATCTCACAGGCGTTGGACTAGTAACCGAAAGGTTGCAAAATCGAATCCCCGAGCTGACAAGGTAAAAATCTGTCGTTCTGCCCCTGAACAGGCAGTTAACCCACTGTTCCTAGGCCGTCATTGTAAATAAGAATGTGTTCTTAACTGACTTGCCTAGTTAAATAAAGGTAAATGAATTCATTAAATACCTGAACTGCACCTTTAGTTGCCAAGGTAGAGTACATGATCAGTGAATATATTAAATGTACAGGCTACAATACAGTGGTGGAAAAAGTACTCAATTGTCATACTTCAATAAAAGTAAAGATACCTTAATAGAAAATGGCTCAAGTAAAAGTGAAAGTCACCCAGTAAAATACTACTTGAGTAAAAGTCTAGAAGTATTTGGTTTTAAATATACTAAAGTATCAAAAGTAAAAGTATAAACGATTTCAAATTCCTTATGGTGCCATCTTAAAATGGTGCCGTCTTATCAAGCCAGAGGGTGTCAAATACTTATTTCCCTCATTAAAATGAAAATCAATTTATAACATTTTTGACATGCGTTTTTCTGGATTTTTTTGTTGTTATTCTGTCTCTCACTGTTCAAATTAACCTACCATTAAAATTATAGACTGATCATTTCTTTGTCAGTGGGCAAACGTACAAAATCAGCAGGGGATCAAATACTTTTTTCCCTCACTGTAAACAGACACCAGACACACATGCGTGCACAGACACACACACACACATGCACGCACACACACCCCATGCTGTGTTTGGGAGCGGCTGCAACTTCACTGACCTCTCCTTTCATCTCAGATCCAGTAACAACTATGTTGACTTTTCAACCCAGCCCCAGCAATAACACTGGGACTAACAAGCTTTAGACTGATATCCCTAACATCCACAGACTGGGAGCAACAAAAACCATTACATTCGTCTCAGAGCTATGGGATCTGATGAAGCTGAATGGGAGATTTTTCAGTTTTATGCCTCTACTGCCTAAAACACATGCAACGTGTGACAAATCTGTTGAGCCACAGAACAACATGATGAAAAAAGAGAAGATTTCATCAAACATTTCAACCCTGTTCCCTGTACTAAACAAGGCATGTCAGAATAAGCCAGTGTACCTTTAACATTCTGAACATAGAAAAGAGAAATCAGAAACTGAGGAAAAACGCTAAAGATCAAAAGAGCCTTTTCATGTTATCGTATTTCTGCTCTGCCTGCTGATGATGCTAACTGATGTTGAAATGCACCGCATTCTTGGTGTTTATAGAAAACCTTTCTTCTTTCCTTTCCAATAACTTCAGAAGCCTTTAACACATTTCTCCCCTCTCTCTACAACATACATGATTGATTGACATTTTCCATTGCCTCCACCGCTTCTGGGAAATGGTCAATTCAGTCAGCGTCCTGATGGAGAAGATCAGACCGTCGGAACACACCCAGTTAAAGGAGAGAAAGCAGAGGATGATCCCAGGTTGTCACCTCAAAGGGAGGAAGATTATGTTGAGAAAACAGATGGGCTGGTAACCTCTTTCACACCTATCTGAACAGAGGGTCTTTACGAGGGGTTGTGGGGGGACTCTTATGTCCTTGGATCTCCAGGGCTAGTCCGAGTCAGTGTGTCCAATCCCTGTGTAATTCCCCAGACCCGTTTGCTCTGCACATTTCACGCCAGGTGGGGGAGGGGCATAACTCACAGGCCCCATAACTCACAGGATGGGGTCTGGCTGCTTCAGGCGGGGTGGCAGGTACCCCTGTCAGATGAAAGAAGACAACAAAGACAACCCCTTTGGACACGGAGCGTGGCAGCCCAGGGGAAAGCGGGCACCCCAGTGGCTGATGGGACGAGATGGGGCGGAGTGACACCTCGTGACTCTGTGAAGTCTGTTGAGGGTCTGTTCCTGCCATCAGGATCAGTAGACGTCTCAGTGACAGCATCACATCAGTCTGAAGATCCAAGTCATCATCAACCTGGGCTCCATGTTTTTACAGGACAGACAGGAGTGGCTGACTAACTGGGAGAAGAGGATATGGGGCAAGGGCATTCTGAATCTCTACAGGCCCTTGTTATGATATGGGGGGAAGGTTAGTGTTATAGACAAACACACTACCATGATACACTTCCACACTCCATCCCCAGGTGGCAGCACTAAAATGGTCCATCTGCTGAACCAAGCTTTTATTTGCACACAGGTGCTGCCAATTAAGATGATTGTCAGTCCGGGAGAGAGAAGAGGTAGGAAACCTCTCAGAGGCCTTTCTTTGTGTTAGTCAACCTCTGAAGTTGGGAATGCTTTTTTGTAGTTAGTTTTTTTGTACATATTTATATTGTCATCATGAATAATCTGCTTGGACTGGCCGACCATTGGAGTCATGACGGTGCTGGCCCTGGCCCTAAGGTGGCTGTCTGCTGGGCACATTCAACACCTGGTCGCATATACTTACTTCTCACATTTATGCACACATCAAATCTGAGCACTGCTGCACTAGGGAGAGAGGCTTGCTCTCTATTGCTGCAGCTGCGGAGGGGCCAGTGTTTGTGAGATGGGAGCGTGCAGATGGAAGGAGAGAGAGGGAGATGCTGCAGCCAAGGCAACTCGGCGACAGCCAAGACTTGCTAACTTGTAGCAGCCACAACGTTATTTATCATCCCATATAACAGTGCCTGTCTTGACTGGAGTAGGCTAGAGAAGTTAGCTACACAGTATGGCTAGCTAGGCTAATTGAAGCTACATGCTGCACCCATTCCGATAAACCACAGCCCCATTCGGATAAACCACAACCCCATTCATATAAAACACAACCCCATTCAGATAAACCACAACCCCATTCAGATAAACCACAACCCCATTCAGATAAAACACAACCCTTTTCAGATAAACCACAACCCCATTCATATAAACCACAACCCCATTCAGATAAACCACAACCCCACTCAAATAAAACACAACCCCATTCAAATAAACCACAACCCCATTCATATAAAACACAACCCCATTCAAATAAACCACAACCCCATTCAGATAAACCACAACCCCATTCAGATAAACCACAACCCCATTCATATAAACCACAACCCCATTCAGATAAACCACAACCCCATTCAAATAAACCACAACCACATTCAGATAAACCACAACCCCATTCAGATAAAACACAACCCCATTCATATAAAACACAACCCCATTCATATAAAACACAACCCCATTCAAATAAACCACAACCCCATTCAGATAAACCACAACCCCATTCATATAAAACACAACCCCATTCATATAAACCACAACCCCATTCAAATAAACCACAACCCCATTCATATAAATCAACAGCCTACCTGTTGGTTGCTCGTTGTAGCCTACTCCTGTTCATTTCACTAACTTTTAATTCTGTCATTTTATTCCAAGTTGCATTGCATTAGTGAACTCTGCTACACACTCGCTACACATTGAGCCTCTTTGCTGCTTTGACTGGGAAACGTAAACAACAAGCTCCACATGGGTCGGCCACAGGTCTATTTATGGGGCGCACTTCATTGAAAAGTTTGTTTTATTTTTTTACAATTTCACATGTATACTGACATTTTATTTAGAAAAAGCCTTTCAGCGTTAAAATATATGAAAGTATATGAAAATACAGTGACATAGCAGACATTGTTTGTCAAATAAAGTTAAAGTCAAATTATAGTTTAAAATTAAACAAACAAAACAAACACCTTCCTTTACCTTTTTTTAAATATATATTACAGAACAAGAAAAAAAAGAAAAAAAACACAACATTAATCTAACATAAACACTTGTGACAGCCTCTTCATTTCTTCCATTTCTCATCAATACAGGATAAGACATGAATGATTCATGGCCCAGCATGCACTGGGACAGGAAATGGAAACAAATAGAGAGAGGCTTAGGTTGCGTCCTAAATGGCACCCAATTCCTTATAAAACACACAGCTTTTGACCAGGCCCGGGGAATATGGTGCCATTTAGGACGTAACCCAGGCTAAAACCCCAGCCAGCCAGGTCCCCCAGCCCCAGTCCCCCAGCCCACCTTTCAGCTGCAGCCTGTCTGAGTGACTGAGAGAGCCCCTCTGTGGCGCAAGGCTACTCCCCCGGTAAGTGCAATGGGGAGTATCAACATTCCTCCAACTAGGCTATACAGCAGTACAGCACTGCCCACTCATTTCTAAAAGAGAAGCTGTTGTAGGAGAAATGTCGTGGTCTGTCTGTAAGGACTGCTCTGACCCTCTCTCCCTCAGTGTGGCTCCAGCTGCAGGTGATGTTGCGTGGGGAACATTGGAGTAGAGGAGTGACGAACATGACTGGAAATGAGGGATGAGTTACCCTACATACAGTACTGTGTAGAATGTTCTCCACTAACAAACCTGAGGGATGAGTTACCCTACATACAGTACTGTGTAGAATGTTCTCTACTAACAAACCTGAGGGATGAGTTACCCTTCATACAGTACTGTGTAGAATGTTCTCCACTAACAAACCTGAGGGATGAGTTACCCTACATACAGTACTGTGTAGAATGTTCTCTACTAACAAACCCGAGGGATGAGTTACCCTACATACAGTACTGTGTAGAATGTTCTCTACTAACAAACCTGAGGGATGAGTTACCCTTCATACAGTACTGTGTAGAATGTTCTCCACTAACAAACCTGAGGAATGAGTTACCCTACATACAGTACTGTGTAGAATGTTCTCTACTAACAAACCTGAGGGATGAGTTACCCTTCATACAGTACTGTGTAGAATGTTCTCTACTAACAAACCTGAGGGATGAGTTACCCTTCATACAGTACTGTGTAGAATGTTCTCTACTAACAAACCTGAGGGATGAGTAACCCTACATACAATAATGTGTAGAATGTTCTCTACTAACAAACCCGAGGGATGAGTTACCCTACATACAGTACTGTGTAGAATGTTCTCCACTAACAAACCTGAGGGATGAGTTACCCTACATACAGTACTGTGTAGAATGTTCTCTACTAACAAACCCGAGGGATGAGTTACCCTACATACAGTACTGTGTAGAATGTTCTCTACTAACAAACCTGAGGGATGAGTTACCCTACATACAGTACTGTGTAGAATGTTCTCTACTAACAAACCTGAGGGATGAGTTACCCTACATACAGTACTGTGTAGAATGTTCTCTACTAACAAACCTGAGGGATGAGTTACCCTACATACAGTACTGTGAAGAATGTTCTCCACTAACAAACCTGAGGGATGAGTTACCCTACATACAGTACTGTGTAGAATGTTCTCTACTAACAAACCTGAGGGATGAGTTACCCTTCATACAGTACTGTGTAGAATGTTCTCCACTAACAAACCTGAGGGATGAGTTACCCTTCATACAGTACTGTGTAGAATATTCTCCACTAACAAACCTGAGGAATGAGTTACCCTACATACAGTACTGTGTAGAATGTTCTCTACTAACAAACCTGAGGGATGAGTTACCCTTCATACAGTACTGTGTAGAATGTTCTCTACTAACAAACCTGAGGGATGAGTTACCCTTCATACAGTACTGTGTAGAATGTTCTCTACTAACAAACCTGAGGGATGAGTTACCCTACATACAGTAATGTGTAGAATGTTCTCTACTAACAAACCCGAGGGATGAGTTACCCTACATACAGTACTGTGTAGAATGTTCTCCACTAACAAACCTGAGGGATGAGTTACCCTACATACAGTACTGTGTAGAATGTTCTCTACTAACAAACCCGAGGGATGAGTTACCCTACATACAGTACTGTGTAGAATGTTCTCTACTAAAAAACCTGAGGGATGAGTTACCCTACATACAGTACTGTGTAGAATGTTCTCTACTAACAAACCTGAGGGATGAGTTACCCTACATACAGTACTGTGTAGAATGTTCTCTACTTACAAACCTGAGGGATGAGTTACCCTACATACAGTACTGTGAAGAATGTTCTCCACTAACAAACCTGAGGGATGAGTTACCCTACATACAGTACTGTGTAGAATGTTCTCTACTAACAAACCTGAGGGATGAGTTACCCTTCATACAGTACTGTGTAGAATGTTCTCCACTAACAAACCTGAGGGATGAGTTACCCTACATACAGTACTGTGTAGAATGTTCTCTACTAACAAACCTGAGGGATGAGTTACCCTACATACAGTACTGTGTAGAATGTTCTCTACTAACAAACCTGAGGGATGAGTTACCCTTCATACAGTACTGTGTAGAATGTTCTCCACTAACAAACCTGAGGAATGAGTTACCCTACATACAGTACTGTGTAGAATGTTCTCTACTAACAAACCTGAGGGATGAGTTACCCTTCATACAGTACTGTGTAGAATGTTCTCTACTAACAAACCTGAGGGATGAGTTACCCTTCATACAGTACTGTGTAGAATGTTCTCTACTAACAAACCTGAGGGATGAGTTACCCTACATACAGTAATGTGTAGAATGTTCTCTACTAACAAACCCGAGGGATGAGTTACCCTACATACAGTACTGTGTAGAATGTTCTCCACTAACAAACCTGAGGGATGAGTTACCCTACATACAGTACTGTGTAGAATGTTCTCTACTAACAAACCCGAGGGATGAGTTACCCTACATACAGTACTGTGTAGAATGTTCTCTACTAACAAACCTGAGGGATGAGTTACCCTACATACAGTACTGTGTAGAATGTTCTCTACTAACAAACCTGAGGGATGAGTTACCCTACATACAGTACTGTGTAGAATGTTCTCTACTAACAAACCTGAGGGATGAGTTACCCTTCATACAGTACTGTGTAGAATGTTCTCCACTAACAAACCTGAGGGATGAGTTACCCTTCATACAGTACTGTGTAGAATGTTCTCCACTAACAAACCTGAGGGATGAGTTACCCTACATACAGTACTGTGTAGAATGTTCTCTACTAACAAACCTGAGGGATGAGTTACCCTTCATACAGTACTGTGTAGAATGTTCTCTACTAACAAACCTGAGGGATGAGTTACCCTACATACAGTAATGTGTAGAATGTTCTCTACTAACAAACCCGAGGGATGAGTTACCCTACATACAGTACTGTGTAGAATGTTCTCCACTAACAAACCTGAGGGATGAGTTACCCTACATACAGTACTGTGTAGAATGTTCTCTACTAACAAACCCGAGGGATGAGTTACCCTACATACAGTACTGTGTAGAATGTTCTCTACTAACAAACCTGAGGGATGAGTTACCCTACATACAGTACTGTGTAGAATGTTCTCTACTAACAAACCTGAGGGATGAGTTACCCTACATACAGTACTGTGTAGAATGTTCTCTACTAACAAACCTGAGGGATGAGTTACCCTTCATACAGTACTGTGTAGAATGTTCTCCACTAACAAACCTGAGGAATGAGTTACCCTACATACAGTACTGTGTAGAATGTTCTCTACTAACAAACCTGAGGGATGAGTTACCCTTCATACAGTACTGTGTAGAATGTTCTCTACTAACAAACCTGAGGGATGAGTTCCCCTTCATACAGTACTGTGTAGAATGTTCTCTACTAACAAACCTGAGGGATGAGTTACCCTACATACAGTAATGTGTAGAATGTTCTCTACTAACAAACCCGAGGGATGAGTTACCCTACATACAGTACTGTGTAGAATGTTCTCCACTAACAAACCTGAGGGATGAGTTACCCTACATACAGTACTGTGTAGAATGTTCTGTACTAACAAACCCGAGGGATGAGTTACCCTACATACAGTACTGTGTAGAATGTTCTCTACTAACAAACCTGAGGGATGAGTTACCCTACATACAGTACTGTGTAGAATGTTCTCTACTAACAAACCTGAGGGATGAGTTACCCTACATACAGTACTGTGTAGAATGTTCTCTACTAACAAACCTGAGGGATGAGTTACCCTACATACAGTACTGTGAAGAATGTTCTCCACTAACAAACCTGAGGGATGAGTTACCCTACATACAGTACTGTGTAGAATGTTCTCTACTAACAAACCTGAGGGATGAGTTACCCTTCATACAGTACTGTGTAGAATGTTCTCCACTAACAAACCTGAGGGATGAGTTACCCTACATACAGTACTGTGTAGAATGTTCTCTACTAACAAACCTGAGGGATGAGTTACCCTACATACAGTACTGTGTAGAATGTTCTCTACTAACAAACCTGAGGGATGAGTTACCCTACATACAGTACTGTGTAGAATGTTCTCTACTAACAAACCTGAGGGATGAGTTACCCTACATACAGTACTGTGAAGAATGTTCTCCACTAACAAACGTGAGGGATGAGTTACCCTACATACAGTACTGTGTAGAATGTTCTCTACTAACAAACCTGAGGGATGAGTTACCCTTCATACAGTACTGTGTAGAATGTTCTCCACTAACAAACCTGAGGGATGAGTTACCCTACATACAGTACTGTGTAGAATGTTCTCTACTAACAAACCTGAGGGATGAGTTACCCTACATACAATACTGTGTAGAATGTTCTCTACTAACAAACCTGAGGGATGAGTTACCCTTCATACAGTACTGTGTAGAATGTTCTCCACTAACAAACCTGAGGAATGAGTTACCCTACATACAGTACTGTGTAGAATGTTCTCTACTAACAAACCTGAGGGATGAGTTACCCTTCATACAGTACTGTGTAGAATGTTCTCTACTAACAAACCTGAGGGATGAGTTACCCTTCATACAGTACTGTGTAGAATGTTCTCTACTAACAAACCTGAGGGATGAGTTACCCTACATACAGTACTGTGTAGAATGTTCTCTACTAACAAACCCGAGGGATGAGTTACCCTACATACAGTACTGTGTAGAATGTTCTCCACTAACAAACCTGAGGGATGAGTTACCCTACATACAGTACTGTGAAGAATGTTCTCTACTAACAAACCTGAGGGATGAGTTACCCTTCATACAGTACTGTGTAGAATGTTCTCCACTAACAAACCTGAGGGATGAGTTACCCTACATACAGTACTGTGTAGAATGTTCTCTACTAACAAACCTGAGGGATGAGTTACCCTACATACAGTACTGTGTAGAATGTTCTCTACTAACAAACCTGAGGGATGAGTTACCCTACATACAGTACTGTGAAGAATGTTCTCCACTAACAAACGTGAGGGATGAGTTACCCTACATACAGTACTGTGTAGAATGTTCTCTACTAACAAACCTGAGGGATGAGTTACCCTTCATACAGTACTGTGTAGAATGTTCTCCACTAACAAACCTGAGGGATGAGTTACCCTTCATACAATACTGTGTAGAATGTTCTCTACTAACAAACCTGAGGGATGAGTTACCCTACATACAATACTGTGTAGAATGTTCTCTACTAACAAACCTGAGGGATGAGTTACCCTTCATACAGTACTGTGTAGAATGTTCTCCACTAACAAACCTGAGGAATGAGTTACCCTACATACAGTACTGTGTAGAATGTTCTCTACTAACAAACCTGAGGGATGAGTTACCCTTCATACAGTACTGTGTAGAATGTTCTCTACTAACAAACCTGAGGGATGAGTTACCCTTCATACAGTACTGTGTAGAATGTTCTCTACTAACAAACCTGAGGGATGAGTTACCCTACATACAATACTGTGTAGAATGTTCTCTACTAACAAACCCGAGGGATGAGTTACCCTACATACAGTACTGTGTAGAATGTTCTCCACTAACAAACCTGAGGGATGAGTTACCCTACATACAGTACTGTGAAGAATGTTCTCTACTAACAAACCTGAGGGATGAGTTACCCTTCATACAGTACTGTGTAGAATGTTCTCCACTAACAAACCTGAGGGATGAGTTACCCTACATACAGTACTGTGTAGAATGTTCTCTACTAACAAACCTGAGGGATGAGTTACCCTACATACAGTACTGTGTAGAATGTTCTCTACTAACAAACCTGAGGGATGAGTTACCCTTCATACAGTACTGTGTAGAATGTTCTCCACTAACAAACCTGAGGAATGAGTTACCCTACATACAGTATTGTGTAGAATGTTCTCTACTAACAAACCTGAGGGATGAGTTACCCTTCATACAGTACTGTGTAGAATGTTCTCTTCTAACAAACCTGAGGGATGAGTTACCCTTCATACAGTACTGTGTAGAATGTTCTCTACTAACAAACCTGAGGGATGAGTTACACTACATACAGTACTGTGTAGAATGTTCTCTACTAACAAACCCGAGGGATGAGTTACCCTACATACAGTACTGTGAAGAATGTTCTCCACTAACAAACCCGAGGGATGAGTTACCCTACATACATTACTGTGTAGAATGTTCTCTACTAACAAACCCGAGGGATGAGTTACCCTACATACAGTACTGTGTAGAATGTTCTCCACTAACAAACCTGAGGGATGAGTTACCCTACATACAGTAATGTGTAGAATGTTCTCTACTAACAAACCCGAGGGATGAGTTACCCTACATACAGTACTGTGTAGAATGTTCTCCACTAACAAACCTGAGGGATGAGTTACCCTACATACAGTACTGTGTAGAATGTTCTGTACTAACAAACCCGAGGGATGAGTTACCCTACATACAGTACTGTGTAGAATGTTCTCTACTAACAAACCTGAGGGATGAGTTACCCTACATACAGTACTGTGTAGAATGTTCTCTACTAACAAACCTGAGGGATGAGTTACCCTACATACAGTACTGTGTAGAATGTTCTCTACTAACAAACCTGAGGGATGAGTTACGCTACATACAGTACTGTGAAGAATGTTCTCCTACTAACAAACCTGAGGGATGAGTTACCCTACATACAGTACTGTGTAGAATGTTCTCTACTAACAAACCTGAGGGATGAGTTACCCTTCATACAGTACTGTGTAGAATGTTCTCCACTAACAAACCTGAGGGATGAGTTACCCTACATACAGTACTGTGTAGAATGTTCTCTACTAACAAACCCGAGGGATGAGTTACCCTACATACAGTACTGTGTAGAATGTTCTCTACTAACAAACCTGAGGGATGAGTTACCCTACATACAGTACTGTGTAGAATGTTCTCTACTAACAAACCTGAGGGATGAGTTACCCTACATACAGTACTGTGTAGAATGTTCTCTACTAACAAACCTGAGGGATGAGTTACCCTACATACAGTACTGTGAAGAATGTTCTCCACTAACAAACGTGAGGGATGAGTTACCCTACATACAGTACTGTGTAGAATGTTCTCTACTAACAAACCTGAGGGATGAGCTACCCTTCATACAGTACTGTGTAGAATGTTCTCCACTAACAAACCTGAGGGATGAGTTACCCTACATACAGTACTGTGTAGAATGTTCTCTACTAACAAACCTGAGGGATGAGTTACCCTACATACAATACTGTGTAGAATGTTCTCTACTAACAAACCTGAGGGATGAGTTACCCTTCATACAGTACTGTGTAGAATGTTCTCCACTAACAAACCTGAGGAATGAGTTACCCTACATACAGTACTGTGTAGAATGTTCTCTACTAACAAACCTGAGGGATGAGTTACCCTTCATACAGTACTGTGTAGAATGTTCTCTACTAACAAACCTGAGGGATGAGTTACCCTTCATACAGTACTGTGTAGAATGTTCTCTACTAACAAACCTGAGGGATGAGTTACCCTACATACAGTACTGTGTAGAATGTTCTCTACTAACAAACCCGAGGGATGAGTTACCCTACATACAGTACTGTGTAGAATGTTCTCCACTAACAGACCTGAGGGATGAGTTACCCTACATACAGTACTGTGAAGAATGTTCTCTACTAACAAACCTGAGGGATGAGTTACCCTTCATACAGTACTGTGTAGAATGTTCTCCACTAACAAACCTGAGGGATGAGTTACCCTACATACAGTACTGTGTAGAATGTTCTCTACTAACAAACCTGAGGGATGAGTTACCCTACATACAGTACTGTGTAGAATGTTCTCTACTAACAAACCTGAGGGATGAGTTACCCTACATACAGTACTGTGAAGAATGTTCTCCACTAACAAACGTGAGGGATGAGTTACCCTACATACAGTACTGTGTAGAATGTTCTCTACTAACAAACCTGAGGGATGAGTTACCCTTCATACAGTACTGTGTAGAATGTTCTCCACTAACAAACCTGAGGGATGAGTTACCCTACATACAGTACTGTGTAGAATGTTCTCTACTAACAAACCTGAGGGATGAGTTACCCTACATACAATACTGTGTAGAATGTTCTCTACTAACAAACCTGAGGGATGAGTTACCCTTCATACAGTACTGTGTAGAATGTTCTCCACTAACAAACCTGAGGAATGAGTTACCCTACATACAGTACTGTGTAGAATGTTCTCTACTAACAAACCTGAGGGATGAGTTACCCTTCATACAGTACTGTGTAGAATGTTCTCTACTAACAAACCTGAGGGATGAGTTACCCTTCATACAGTACTGTGTAGAATGTTATCTACTAACAAACCTGAGGGATGAGTTACCCTACATACAGTACTGTGTAGAATGTTCTCTACTAACAAACCCGAGGGATGAGTTACCCTACATACAGTACTGTGTAGAATGTTCTCCACTAACAAACCTGAGGGATGAGTTACCCTACATACAGTACTGTGTAGAATGTTCTCTACTAACAAACCTGAGGGATGAGTTACCCTTCATACAGTACTGTGTAGAATGTTCTCCACTAACAAACCTGAGGGATGAGTTACCCTACATACAGTACTGTGTAGAATGTTCTCTACTAACAAACCTGAGGGATGAGTTACCCTACATACAGTACTGTGTAGAATGTTCTCTACTAACAAACCTGAGGGATGAGTTACCCTTCATACAGTACTGTGTAGAATGTTCTCCACTAACAAACCTGAGGAATGAGTTACCCTACGTACAGTATTGTGTAGAATGTTCTCTACTAACAAACCTGAGGGATGAGTTACCCTACATACAGTACTGTGTAGAATGTTCTCTTCTAACAAACCTGAGGGATGAGTTACCCTTCATACAGTACTGTGTAGAATGTTCTCTACTAACAAACCTGAGGGATGAGTTACACTACATACAGTACTGTGTAGAATGTTCTCTACTAACAAACCCGAGGGATGAGTTACCCTACATACAGTACTGTGAAGAATGTTCTCCACTAACAAACCTGAGGGATGAGTTACCCTACATACAGTACTGTGTAGAATGTTCTCTACTAACAAACCCGAGGGATGAGTTACCCTACATACAGTACTGTGTAGAATGTTCTCTACGAACAAACCTGAGGGATGAGTTACCCTACATAGAGTACTGTGTAGAATGTTCTCTACTAACAAACCTGAGGGATGAGTTACCCTACATACAGTACTGTGTAGAATGTTCTCTACTAACAAACCTGAGGGATGAGTTACCGTACATACAGTACTGTGTAGAATGTTCTCCACTAACAAACCTGAGGGATGAGTTACCCTACATACAGTACTGTGTAGAATGTTCTCTACTAACAAACCTGAGGGATGAGTTACCCTTCATACAGTACTGTGTAGAATGTTCTCTACTAACAAACCTGAGGGATGAGTTACCCTACATACAGTACTGTGTAGAATGTTCTCTACTAACAAACCCGAGGGATGAGTTACCCTACATACAGTACTGTGAAGAATGTTCTCCACTAACAAACCTGAGGGATGAGTTACCCTACATACATTACTGTGTAGAATGTTCTCTACTAACAAACCCGAGGGATGAGTTACCCTACATACAGTACTGTGTAGAATGTTCTCCACTAACAAACCTGAGGGATGAGTTACCCTACATAGAGTACTGTGTAGAATGTTCTCTACTAACAAACCTGAGGGATGAGTTACCCTACATACAGTACTGTGTAGAATGTTCTCTATTAACAAACCTGAGGGATGAGTTACCCTACATACAGTACTGTGTAGAATGTTCTCCACTAACAAACCTGAGGGATGAGTTACCCTTCATACAGTACTGTGAAGAATGTTCTCTACTAACAAACCTGAGGGATGAGTTACCCTACATACAGTACTGTGTAGAATGTTCTCTACTAACAAACCTGAGGGATGAGTTACCCTACATACAGTACTGTGTAGAATGTTCTCAACTAACAAACCCGAGGGATGAGTTACCCTACATACAGTACTGTGTAGAATGTTCTCTACTAACAAACCTGAGGGATGAGTTACCCTACATACAGTACTGTGTAGAATGTTCTCTACTAACAAACCTGAGGGATGAGTTACCCTACATACAGTACTGTGTAGAATGTTCTCTACTAACAAACCTGAGGGATGAGTTACCCTACATACAGTACTGTGAAGAATGTTCTCCACTAACAACCTGAGGGATGAGTTACCCTACATACAGTACTGTGTAGAATGTTCTCTACTAACAAACCTGAGGGATGAGTTACCCTTCATACAGTACTGTGTAGAATGTTCTCCACTAACAAACCTGAGGGATGAGTTACCCTTCATACAGTACTGTGTAGAATGTTCTCCACTAACAAACCTGAGGAATGAGTTACCCTACATACAGTACTGTGTAGAATGTTCTCTACTAACAAACCTGAGGGATGAGTTACCCTTCATACAGTACTGTGTAGAATGTTCTCTACTAACAAACCTGAGGGATGAGTTACCCTTCATACAGTACTGTGTAGAATGTTCTCTACTAACAAACCTGAGGGATGAGTTACCCTACATACAGTAATGTGTAGAATGTTCTCCACTAACAAACCCGAGGGATGAGTTACCCTACATACAGTACTGTGTAGAATGTTCTCCACTAACAAACCTGAGGGATGAGTTACCCTACATACAGTACTGTGTAGAATGTTCTCTACTAACAAACCTGAGGGATGAGTTACCCTACATACAGTACTGTGTAGAATGTTCTCTACTAACAAACCTGAGGGATGAGTTACCCTACATACAGTACTGTGTAGAATGTTCTCTACTAACAAACCTGAGGGATGAGTTACCCTACATACAGTACTGTGTAAGAATGTTCTCCTACTAACAAACCTGAGGGATGAGTTACCCTACATACAGTACTGTGTAGAATGTTCTCCACTAACAAACCTGAGGGATGAGTTACCCTCATACAGTACTGTGTAGAATGTTCTCCACTAACAAACCTGAGGGATGAGTTACCCTACATACAGTACTGTGTAGAATGTTCTCTACTAACAAACCTGAGGGATGAGTTACCCTACATACAGTACTGTGTAGAATGTTCTCTACTAACAAACCTGAGGGAATAGTTACCCTTCATACAGTACTGTGTAGAATGTTCTCCACTAACAAACCTGAGGATGAGTTACCCTACATACAGTACTGTGTAGAATGTTCTCTACTAACAAACCTGAGGGATGAGTTACCCTTCATACAGTACTGTGTAGAATGTTCTCTACTAACAAACCTGAGGGATGAGTTACCTTCATACAGTACTGTGTAGAATGTTCTCTACTAACAAACCTGAGGGATGAGTTACCCTACATACAGTACTGTGTAGAATGTTCTCTACTAACAAACCTGAGGGATGATTACCCTCATACAGTACTGTGTAGAATGTTCTCTACTAACAAACTGAGGGATGAGTTACCCTACATACAGTACTGTGTAGAATGTTCTCACTAACAAACCTGAGGGATGAGTTACCCTACATACAGTACTGTGTAGAATGTTCTCTACTAACAAACCTGAGGGATTGAGTTACCTCTACATACAGTACTGTGTAGAATGTTCTCTACTAACAAACCTGAGGGATGAGTTACCCTACATACAGTACTGTGTAGAATGTTCTCTACTAACAAACCCTGAGGGATGAGTTTCTCCTACATACAGTACTGTGTAGAATGTTCTCTACTAACAAACCTGAGGGATGAGTACCCTACATACAGTACTGTGTAGAATG
Source organism: Salmo trutta (assembly GCF_901001165.1). Lineage (NCBI taxonomy): Eukaryota > Metazoa > Chordata > Actinopteri > Salmoniformes > Salmonidae > Salmo > Salmo trutta. Next base: position 81,733 of record NW_021822480.1, read on the forward strand.
TTCTCTACTAACAAACCTGAGGGATGAGTTACCCTTACATACAGTACTGTGTAGAATGTTCTCTACTAACAAACCTGAGGGATGAGTTACCCTTCATACAGTACTGTGTAGAATGTTCTCCACTAACAAACCTGAGGGATGAGTTACCCTACATACAGTACTGTGTAGAATGTTCTCTACTACAAACCTGAGGGATGAGTTACCCTACATACAGTACTGTGTAGAATGTTCTCTACTAACAAACCCTGAGGGATGAGTTACCCTTCATACAGTACTGTGTAGAATGTTCTCTACTAACAAACCTGAGGGATGAGTTACCCTACATACAGTACTGTGTAGAATGTTCTCTACTAACAAACCTGAGGGATGAGTTACCCTACATACAGTACTGTGAAGAATGTTCTCCACTAACAAACCTGAGGGATGAGTTACCCTACATACAGTACTGTGTAGAATGTTCTCTACTAACAAACCTGAGGGATGAGTTACCCTACATACAGTACTGTGTAGAATGTTCTCCACTAACAAACCTGAGGGATGAGTTACCCTACATACAGTACTGTGTAGAATGTTCTCTACTAACAAACCTGAGGGATGAGTTACCCTACATACAGTACTGTGTAGAATGTTCTCTACTAACAAACCTGAGGGATGAGTTACCTACATACAGTACTGTGTAGAATGTTCTCTACTAACAAACCTGAGGGATGAGTTACCCTACATACAGTACTGTGTAGAATGTTCTCTCATAACAAACCTGAGGGATGAGTTACCCTACAAACCTGAGGGATGAGTTACCCTACATACAGGTACTGTGTAGAATGTTCTCTACTAACAAACCTGAGGGATGAGTTACCCTACATACAGTACTGTGTAGAATGTTCTCTACTAACAAACCTGAGGGATGAGTTACCCTACATACAGTACTGTGTAGAATGTTCTCTACTAACAAACCTGAGGGATGAGTTACCCTTACATACAGTACTGTGTAGAATGTTCTCTACTAACAAACCTGAGGGAATGAGTTTACCCTACATACAGTACTGTGTAGAATGTTCTCCACTAACAAACCTGAGGGATGAGTTACCCTACATACAGTACTGTGTAGAATGTTCTCTACTAACAAACCTGAGGGATGAGTTACCCTTACATACAGTACTGTGTAGAATGTTCTCTACTAACAAACCTGAGGGATGAGTTACCCTACATACAGTACTGTGTAGAATGTTCTCTACTAACAAACCTGAGGGATGAGTTACCCTACATACAGTACTGTGTAGAATGTTCTCTACTAACAAACCTGAGGGATGAGTTACCCTACATACAGTACTGTGTAGAATGTTCTCCACTAACAAACCTGAGGGATGAGTTACCCTACATACAGTACTGTGTAGAATGTTCTCTACTAACAAACCTGAGGGATGAGTTACCCTTACATACAGTACTGTGTAGAATGTTCTCTACTAACAAACCTGAGGGATGAGTTACCCTACATACAGTACTGTGTAGAATGTTCTCTACTAACAAACCCTGAGGGATGAGTTACCCTACATACAGTACTGTGTAGAATGTTCTCCACTAACAAACCTGAGGGATGAGTTACCCTACATACAGTACTGTGTAGAATGTTCTCTACTAACAAACCTGAGGGATGAGTTACCCTACATACAGTACTGTGTAGAATGTTCTCCTACTAACAAACCTGAGGGATGAGTTACCCTACATACAGTACTGTGTAGAATGTTCTCTACTAACAAACCTGAGGGATGAGTTACCCTACATACAGTACTGTGTAGAATGTTCTCTACTAACAAACCTGAGGGATGAGTTACCCTTCATACAGTACTGTGTAGAATGTTCTCACTAACAAACCTGAGGAATGAGTTACCCTACATACAGTACTGTGTAGAATGTTCTCTACTAACAAACCTGAGGGATGAGTTACCCTTACATACAGTACTGTGTAGAATGTTCTCTACTAACAAACCTGAGGGATGAGTTACCCTACATACAGTACTGTGTAGAATGTTCTCTACTAACAAACCCGAGGGATGAGTTACCCTACATACAGTACTGTGTAGAATGTTCTCCACTAACAAACCTGAGGGATGAGTTACCCTACATACAGTACTGTGTAGAATGTTCTCTACTAACAAACCCTGAGGGATGAGTTACCCTACATACAGTACTGTGTAGAATGTTCTCTACTAACAACCCTGAGGGATGAGTTACCCTACATACAGTACTGTGTAGAATGTTCTCTACTAACAAACCTGAGGGATGAGTTACCCTACATACAGTACTGTGTAGAATGTTCTCTACTAACAAACCTGAGGGATGAGTTACCCTACATACAGTACTGTGAAGAATGTTCTCCACTAACAAACCTGAGGGATGAGTTACCCTACATACAGTACTGTGTAGAATGTTTCTCTACTAACAAACCTGAGGGATGAGTTACCCTTCATACAGTACTGTGTAGAATGTTCTCCACTAACAAACCTGAGGGATGAGTTACCCTACATACAGTACTGTGTAGAATGTTCTCTACTAACAAACCGAGGGATGAGTTACCCTACATACAGTACTGTGTAGAATGTTCTCTACTAACAAACCTGAGGGATGAGTTACCCTACATACAGTACTGTGTAGAATGTTCTCTACTAACAAACCTGAGGGATGAGTTACCCTACATACAGTACTGTGTAGAATGTTCTCTACTAACAAACCTGAGGGATGAGTTACCCTACATACAGTACTGTGTAGAATGTTCTCTACTAACAAACCTGAGGGATGAGTTACCCTTCATACAGTACTGTGTAGAATGTTCTCTACTAACAACCTGAGGGATGAGTTACCCTTCATACAGTACTGTGTAGAATGTTCTCCACTAACAAACCTGAGGATGAGTTACCCTACATACAGTACTGTGTAGAATGTTCTCTACTAACAAACCTGAGGGATGAGTTACCCTTCATACAGTACTGTGTAGAATGTTCTCTACTAACAAACCTGAGGGATGAGTTACCCTTCATACAGTACTGTGTAGAATGTTCTCTACTAACAAACCTGAGGGATTCCCTACATACAGTACTGTGTAGAATGTTCTCTACTAACAACCTGAGGGATGAGTTACCCTACATACAGTACTGTGTAGAATGTTCTCTACTAACAAACCTGAGGGATGAGTTACCCTTCATACAGTACTGTGTAGAATGTTCTCTACTAACAAACCTGAGGGATGAGTTACCCTTCATACAGTACTGTGTAGAATGTTCTCTACTAACAAACTGAGGGATGA